>NW_022681046.1:0-43576 GCF_009764315.1 Trachypithecus francoisi | reverse complement strand
TTATTTCTGCATTTCCAACTGAGGTACCTGGCTCATCTCATTGGGACTGGTTAGACAGTGAGTGGAGCCCATGGAGGGCAAGCCGAAGCAGGATGTGGTGTTGCCTCACCTGGAAAGCTCAAGGGGTTGGGAAACTCCAACCCCTAGCCAAGAGAAGCCCTGAGAAACTGTGCAATCTTGGCTGTTCTGCAGCCTCCACTCATGATACCCAGGCAAACAGAGTCTGGAGTAGACCTCCAGCAAACTCTAGCAAACCTGCAGCAGAGAGGCCTTACTCTTAGAAGAAAAACTAACAGAAAGGAATAGTATCAACATCAAAAAAAGGACATTCATGCAGAAACCCCACCCAAAACCCACTAGCATGAAAGACCAGAGGTAGATAAATCTATGAAGATGAGGAAAACCAGCACAAAAAGGCTGCAAATTCCAAAAACCAGAATGCCTCTTCTCCTCCAAAGGATCACAACTCTTCACCAGCAAGGGAACGAAACTGGACAGGGAATGAGTCTGATAAATTGACAAAAGTAGGCTTCAGAAGGTGGGTAATAACAAACTCCTCCAAGCTATAGGAGCATGTTCTAACCCAATGCAAGGAAGCTAAGAACCTTGAAAAAATGTTAGAGGAATTGCTAACTAAAATACTCACCTTAGAGAAGAACATAAATGACCTGATGGAGCTGAAAAACACAGCATGGGAACTTCATGAAGCATAAATAAGTATCAATAGCCGAATGGATCATGCAGAAGAAAGGATATCAGAGATTGAAGATCAACTTAATGAAATAAAGCATGAAGACAAGATTAGAGAAAAAAGAACGAACACAAATGAAAAAAAGCCTCTAAGGAATATGGGACTATGAGAAAGGAACAAATCTACATTTGATTGGTGTACCTGAAAGTGACAGGGAGAATGGAACCAAGTTGGAAAACACTCTTCAGGATATTGTCCAGGAGAACATCCTCAACCTAGCAAGACAGGCCAAAGTTCAAATTCAGAAAATACAGAGAACATTACAAAGATACTCCTCGAGAAGAGCAACCCCAAGACACATAATCATCAGAATCACCAAGGTTGAAATGAAGGAAAAAATGTTAAGGGCAGCTAGAGAGAAAGGTCGAGTTATGTACAAAGGGAAGTCCATCAGACTAACAGCAGATCTCTCTGCAGAAACCCTACAAGCCAGGAGAGAGTGGAGGCAATATTCAACATTC
Source organism: Trachypithecus francoisi (assembly GCF_009764315.1). NCBI lineage: Eukaryota > Metazoa > Chordata > Mammalia > Primates > Cercopithecidae > Trachypithecus > Trachypithecus francoisi. Next base: position 42,364 of record NW_022681046.1, on the reverse strand, counting down.
TTAAAAGAATTGTCAACCTGGAATTTCATATCCAGCCAAACTAAGCTTCATAAGTGAAGGAGAAATAAAATCCTTCTCAAACAGGCAAATGTTGAGAGATTTTTGTCACCACCAAGCCTGTCTTACAAGAGCTCCTGAAAAAAGCACTAAATATGGAAAGAAAAAAACGGTACCAGCCACTGCAAAAACATACCAAATTATAAAGACCATCAACACTATGAAAAAGTCGCAACAACTAATGGGCAAAATAACCAGCTAGCATCATGACAGGATCAAATTCACACATAACAGTATTAACCTTAAATGTAAACGGGCTAAATGCCCCAATTAAAAGACACAGACTGGCGAATGGGATAAAGAGTCAAGAACCAGCAGTGTGCCATATTCAGGAGACCCATCTCATGTCCAAAGGCACACATGGGCTCAAAATAAAGGGGTAGAGGAATATTTACCAAGCAAATGGAAAACAAAAAAGCAGGGGTTGTAATCCTAATCTCTGAGAAAGCAGACTTTAAACCAAGAAAGATCAATAAAGATCAAGAAGGGCATTACATAATGGTAAAGGGATCAACACAGCAAGAAGAGCTAACTATCCTAAATATTTATGCACCCAATACCAGAGCACCCAGATTCATAAAGCAAGTTCTTAGAGACCTACAAAGAGACTTAGACTCCCACACAATAATACTGGGAGACTTTAACACTCACTGTCAATATTAGACAGATCAACAAGACAGAAGGTTAAAAACAGTATTCAACACTTGAACTCAGCTCTGGACCAAGCAGAACTAATAGACATCTACAGATCTCTCCACCCCAAATCAACAGAATATACATTCTTCTCAGCACCATATCACACTTATTCTAAAATTGACCACACAACTGGAAGTAAAACACCCTTCAGCAGATGCAAAAGAACGAAAATCATAACAAACAATCTCTCGGACCACAGTGCAAACAAATTAGAACTCAGGATTAAGAAACTTACTCTAAACTGCACAAATACAAGGAAACTGAACAACTTGCTCCTGAATGACTCCTGGATAAGTAACGAAATTAAGGCTTTGAAACCAATAAGAACAAAGACACAACATACTGCAATCTCTAGGACACAGACAGAGCAGTGTGTAGAGAGAAATTTACAGCACTAAATACCCACAGGAGAAAGTGGGAAAGATCTAAAATTGACTCCCTAACATCACAATTCAAAGAACGAGAAAAGCAAGAGCAAACACATTCAAAAGCTAGCAGAAGACAAGAAATAACTAAGATCACAGCAGAACTGAAGGGGATAAGACACAAAAAACTCTTCAAAAAATTAATAATCCAGGAGCTGGTTTTTTGACAAGATCAACCAAATAGACTGCTGGCCAGACTAATAAAGAAGAAAAGAGACAAGAATCAAATAGACACGAACATTGATAAAGGGGATATCACCACTAAGCCCACAGAAATACAAACTACCATCAGAGAATACTATAAACACCTCTATGCAAGTAAACTAGAAAATCTTGAAGAAATAAATTCCTGCACACATACACCCTCCCAAGACTAAAGAAGGAAGAAGTTGAATCCCTGAATAGACCAATAACAAGTTCTGAAATGGAGGCAGTAATTAATAGCACACCAACCAAAAAAAGCCCAGGACCAGAAGGATTCACAGCCGAATTCTACCAGATATACAAAGAGGAGCTGATACCATTCCTTCTGAAACTATTCCAAAGAATAGAAAAAGAGGGACTCCTTCCTAACACATTTTATGAGGCCAGCAGCATCCTGATACCAAACCCTGGCAGAGAAGCAACAAAAAGAAAATTTCAGGCCATTATCCCTAGTGAACATCGATGTAAAAATCCTCCGTAAAATACTGACAAACTGAATCCAGCAGCACATCAAAAAACGTATACACCACGATCAAGTTGACTCTGTCCCTGGAATGCAAGGTTGGTTCAAAATATGCAAATCAATAAACATAATCCGTCACATAAACAGAACCCATTACAAAAAAAAAAAACACAATTATCTCAATAGGTGCAGAAAAGGCCTTCAAAAAAATTCAACTTGACTTCATGCTAAAAACTCAAACTAGCTATTATTGGGACATATCTCAAAATAATAAGAGCTACTTATGACAAACCCAGAGCCAATATCATACTGAATGGGCAAAAACTGGAAGCATTCCCTTTGAAAACTGGCACAAGACAAGGATGCCCTCTCTCACCACTCCTATTCAATATAGTATTGGAAGTTCTGGCTAGGGCAATCAGGCAAGAGAAAGAAATAAAAGGTATTCAAATAGGAAGAGAGGAAGTCAAATTGTCTCTGTTTGCAGATGACATGATTGCACATTTAGAAAACCCAATAATCTCAGCCCAAAATCTCCTTAGGCCGGTAAGCAACTTCAGCAAAGTCTCAGGATACAAAAGCAATGTGCAAAAATCACGAGAATTCCTGTACACCAATAATAGACAAACAGAAAGCCAAATCATGAGTGAACTCCCATTCACAATTGCTACAAAGAGAATAAAATACCTAGGAATACAACTTACAAGGGATGTGAGGGACCTCTTCAAGAACTGCAAACCACTGCTGAAGGAAATAAGACACAAACAAATGAAGAAACATTCCATGCTCATGGATAGGAAGAATCAATATCGTGAAAATGGCCATACTGCCCAAAATGCTATCCCCATCAAGCTACCAATGACTTTCTTCACAGAATTAGAAAAAAATACTGTAAATTTCAAATGGAAACAAAAAGAGACTGTATAGCCATGACAATCTGAAGCAAAAAGAACAAAGCTGGAGACATCACGTTACCTGACTTCAAGCTATACGACAAGGCTACAGTAACCAAAATAGCATGGTACTGGTACCAAAGCAGATATATAAACCAATGGAATACGACAGAGGCCTCAGAAATAACGCCACATATCTACCCATCTGATCTTTGGCAAACCTGACAAAAACAAGCAATGGGGAATGGACTGCCTATTTAATAAATGGTGTTGGGAAAACTAGCTAGCCGAATGCAGGAAACTGAAACTGGACCCCTCCCTTAAACCTTAAACAAAATTAACTCAAGATGGACTAAAGACTTAAATGTAAGACCTAAAACATAAAAACTCTAGAAGAAAACCTAGGCAAAACCATTCAGGACAGAGGCATGGACAAAGACTTAATGACTAAAACACCAAAAGCAATGGCAACAAAAACCAAAATTGACAAATGGGATCTAATTAAACTAAAGAACTTCTGTACAGCAAAAGAAACTATCATCAGAGTGAACAGACAATCTACAGAATGGGAGAAAATTTTTGAAATCTATCAACCTGACAAAGGCCTAATATCCAGAATGTATAAGAACTTAAACAAGTTTATAAGAAACAAAAATTCAAAAAGAGGGCAAAGGATATGAACAGACACTTCTCAAAAGAAGACATTTATGAAAAAGGCTCATCATCACTGGGCATTAGAGAAATGCAAATCAAAACCACAATGAGATAGCATCTTATGACAGTTAGAAGGGTGATCATTAAAAAGTGAGGAAACAACAGATGCTGGAGAGGACGTGGAAAAATAGCAAAGCTTTTACACTGTTGGTGGGAGTGTAAATTAATTCAACCATTGTGGAACACAGTGTGGCAATTCCTCAAGGATCTAGAACCAGAAATACCAGTAGACTCAGCAATCCCATTACTAGGTATATACCCAAAAGATATATAAATCATTCTACTATAAAGACACTTGCGCACGTACGTTTCTTGCAGCACTGTTCAGAATAGCAAAGACGTGGAACCAACCCAAATGTCCATCAATGATTGACTGCATGAAGAAATGTGGCACATATATGCCATGGAATACTATGCAGTCATAGAAACGGATGAGTTCTTATCCTTTGCTGGGACATGGATGAAGCCGGAAACCATCATTCTCAGCAAACTAACACAGGAACAGAAAACCAAACACTGAATGTTCTCACTTATAGGTGGGAGTTGAACAATGAGAACACATGGACACAGGGAGGGGAACATCACACACTGGGCCCTGTCATGGGGTGGGGAGGCTAGGGGAGGGATAGCATTACGAAAAAACCCATGTAGATAACGAGTTGATGGGTGCATCAAACCACCATAGCACATATATACCTATGTAACAAACCTGCATCTTCTGCACATGTATCCTAGAACTTAAAGTAAAATAAAAATTGATAAGCTTGACTTTATTAAAATTAAAAATGTCTACTCTGCAAAAAGGCTGCAGAGGGAATGAAAATATGAGAAACAGCCTAAGAGAAAATACTTATGAAATATAGATTTGTTAAAGAACTGTTATCCAAAATACACGAAGAACTCTTAAAATTCAACAAGAAAACAACCAATTAAAAGCAGGCTGAAGATATTAATGGGAAACTCACCAAAGTAGATATATCGATGAACAATGAGCAAATGAAAAAACTTCTTATTACATGGACTTTGGATTATAATGATATGAAAATGTAGGTTTTTCTTTTTCTTTTTTTTTTTTTTTTTTTTTGAGACGGAGTCTCGCTCCATCGCCGAGGCTGGAGTGCAGTGGCCAGATCACAGCTCACTGCAAGCTCCGCCTCCCGGGTTTACTCCATTCTCCTGCCTCAGCCTCCCAAGTAGCTGGGACTACAGGCACCCGCCACCTCGCCCGGCTAGTTTTTTTGTATTTTTTAGTAGAGACGGGGTTTCACTGTGTTAGCCAGGATGGTCTCGACCTCCTGACCTCGTGATCCGCCCGTCTCGGCCTCCCAAAGTGCTGGGATTACAGGCTTGAGCCACCGCGCCCAGCCTAAAATGTAGGTTTTTCAATTGTAACTAATGTACCATTCTGGTAAATGATGCTGATAATGGAGTAAACTATTCCTCTGTGAGCTCAGGGATTATGTAGAAAAATAGTCATACCTTTCTATCAATGTAGCTGTGAACCTAAAATTCCTCTAAAAAATAGAGTCTTAAAAAAATCTACTGGGTGGAAAATTTAATTATGTCTATAAAAATTCCGAATAGGATTAAATTTTATTCAGAATATGATTAAATAAATGACAAAGGCATGTCATAGACAATATGATTTACTTGAGTTGGGAAAATATCACCATTGTCTTTTGAAATTCAGAGGTATTATATACATCGACATGTTAGTAACTGGGCTTTGTGAAGAAGGTAGTATTTTCCTAAGATTAGAGATTGATGGAAAAACAGGGCATCCCTTTCTTCTGCAGAAAAAACAAACCCAGCCACTCTCAATAAATACAGATATGCTAGTAAATATATCTCTTAATCGATGACTTTCACGTTATGAGAGCTAGTTCTGCTTTTTTACTCTTAGGAGCTACAAGACTTTCAATTAGAGGTATTAGTCATTTACAGCTCAACTGGGTAAAGAGTTGATTAGCTAGACTAGAGAAAAAAATAGTAAGGCCGGATTGTGATGAAGGGATTTACCAAGCCTTTTAGAAGTGGTATTTTATTGAGATTAATGGGTGAGATCAGAACAGAACCCAGTGAAAAAAATTAATTACATAGTGGATAAGAAGTGTCAGATAAAAAAGGAAGCCTAAATGTAAACCAACTAATAGTGAGAAGATTGAGTTTCTTTTTAATTATGTGATCAAAATGTCATGAGAATAGGAGTAAAGGCTTGGAGTATCCTGCAGTGATAAATTTCTGATGAGGTAAATATTTTGTACCTATAAATGCCATGTGGATAGCTTTAGATGGGCTGTATGTGTGTTTGGTACTGCTTCTGTCAATGTTTATATTGAGCCATCCTCAGACCCTGTACGTTACTACTTGATTCTCAGTTCTACCGCAGCCATTTAGGTCTCAGTCCTGGAGACAAATAAAATTAGAACAAAGATGGGCAAATATTGACAATAGCAGCAAGTAATAACTGATAGCCAGCTTGCCAAAGGGGCTATAAGAAATAAGATGCAGAGTTCAAAAAGTATGTAATAATTCTAGGTTTTACATAATGGATATGAATATGTGAGCCTGATTTATCAAGATAAGTGGGACTGAGGTAAGATTTATTTAAAAATAGTGATATTGAAAACGTTAACTCATTTGGTGCAGTGGTGTGCACCTGTAGTCACAAGTACTGACGATGATGAGGCAGGAGTACAACTTGTTCCCAGAAATTTGGGCCAAGCCTGAGCAACATAGCGAGCCCCATCTTAAAGAAAAAAATAATTAAAAAAAGATAACCACCAAATATGTGGCAACTTTTTTGGGGGGTCCACTTCCTTTTTCAACAGTGTTATGTTGTTGAGAAATAGCTGAAATGAGTCAGAACTACTTATGTTGTTTCCTTAATATGTAAGGTTGAAAATGTTTCTTAACATCTTTGACACTCAATTTCAGTAACTGTAAAATGATACCTATATTATATATACACATATATCATTGATTTAATAGAATGATGAAAAAAAGACCCACTTATAACAAATCTTCTCTATGTATGTAATGTATAATGCTGTCTCTTTATACACAGACACATACGGACTTAATGTGACATAGACATAGCCTGATGTTCAATCAAGAGAAGCTAAAATTGCAGTTTTGATTAGTAGATAAAGGAAAATATAAAGTTACATTTTTAGGTAGCTCTGATTTCAAATGCCAACTATTGACCCTTTTCACCTTTTCCATTACTCATTGGATGAAGACTCTTCAGATTTGATTGCTATACTGTGACCAACATTTACAATGGAATTTTTGAAATATAATGAGAAAAAGAGCTCCTCATGTGTTTAAGCTTCGATAGCCACACATTTCATCACACAGCAACTCAGAACCTTATACAGTCAAATGCAGGTGGAATTATCAATGATACTGTTTCCTGTGTGAAGAAAAAACTGGTCTGACCAGAAAACAAAACAGAAACAAACAAACAAAAAAGAAAATGGAACAAAAAACACATTCAAATTCACCAATCAGAAAGCTGACATCATCTAAAGCAAATTAAATGCTTGTTTCTTGTAGCTTTCTTTAACCAATATCTCATTATTCTGATCTCAATTCCATTCCCTGAAGCCATGAGCCACTCTCTTGAGTTTCTTTTTTCTCAACAGGTGATGTAAGAATGAGAATAACATGTGCAGAGATGTCTACCTGATGTCAATAATTTCATTTTAATAAAAAGTTTGTTTTCCCATTTTTATTTGATAGGTGTGATGATGTATTCCTGGAATTGAAATGAACCTTCTAGAAGAGAAACCAAAAGAAAAAAGAAGAAAAAGAAATGAACAAAGCCTGCAAGAAGTATGGGATTATGTAAAAAGACCAAATCTACGTCTGATTGGGGTGCCTGAAAGTGAGGGGGAAAATGGAACCAAGTTGGAAAACACTCTTCAGGATATCATCCAGGAGAACTTCCCCAACCTAGTAGGGCAGGCCAACATTCAAATTCAGGAAATACAGAGAACGCCACAAAGATACTCCTCCAGAAGAGCAACTCCAAGACACATAATTGCCAGATTCACCAAAGTTGAAATGAAGGAAAAAATCTTAAGGGCAGCCAGAGAGAAAGGTCGGGTTACCCACAAAGGGAAGCCCATCAGAATAACAGCAGACCTCTCGGCAGAAACTCTACAAGCCAGAAGAGAGTGGGGGCCAATATTCAACGTTCTTAAAGAAAAGAATTTTCAACCCAGAATTTCATATCCAGCCAAACTAAGCTTCATCAGTGAAGGAGAAATAAAATCCTTTACAGATAAGCAAATGCTTAGAGATTTTGTCACCACCAGGCCTGCCTTACAAGAGACCCTGAAGGAAGCCCTAAACATGGAAAGGAACAAGCGGTACCAGCCATTGCAAAAACAAGCCAAAATGTAAAGACCATCGAGGCTAGGAAGAAACTGCATCAACTAACGAGCAAAATAACCAGTAATATCATAATGACAGGATCAAGTTCACACATAACATATTAACCTTAAATGTCAATGGACTAAATGCTCCAATTAAAAGACACAGACTGGCAAACTGGATCAAGAGTCAAGACCCATCAGTCTGCTGTATTCAGGAGACCCATCTCACATGCAGAGACATACATAGGCTCAAAATAAAGGGATGGAGGAAGATCTACCAAGCAAATGGAGAACAAAAAAAAGCAGGGGTTGCAATCCTAGTCTCTGATAAAACAGACTTTAAACCATCAAAGATCAAAAGAGACAAAGAAGGCCATTACATCATGGTAAAGGGATCAATTCAACAGGAAGAGCTAACTCTCCTAAATATATATGCACCCAATACAGGAGCACCCAGATTCATAAAGCAAGTCCTTAGAGACCTACAAAGAGACTTAGACTCCCATACAATAATAATGGGAGACTTCAACACTCCACTGTCAACATTAGACAGATCAACGAGACAGAAAGTTAACAAGGATATCCAGGAATTGAACTCATCTCTGCACCAAGCGGACCTAATAGACATCTATAGAACTCTCCACCCCAAATCAACAGAATATACATTCTTCTCAGCACCACATCGCACTTATTCCAAAATTGACCACATAATTGGAAGTAAAGCACTCCTCAGCAAATGTACAAGAACTGAAATTATAACAAACTGTCTCTCAGACCACAGTGCAATCAAACTAGAACTCAGGACTAAGAAACTCAATCAAAACCGCTCAACTACATGGAAACTGAACAACCTGCTCCTGAATGACTACTGGGTACATAACGAAATGAAAGCAGAAATAAAGATGTTCTTTGAAACCAATGAGAACAAAGATACAACATACCAGAATCTCTGGGACACATTTAAAGCAGTGTGTAGAGGGAATTTATAGCACTAAATGCCCACAAGAGAAAGCAGGAGAGATCTAAAATTGACACTCTAACATCACAATTAAAAGAACTAGAGAGGCAAGAGCAAACACATTCAAAAGCTAGCAGAAGGCAAGAAATAACTAAGATCAGAGCAGAACTGAAGGAGATAGAGACACAAAAAACCCTCCAAAAAATCCATGAATCCAGGAGTTGGTTTTTTGAAAAGATCAACAAAATTGACAGACCGCTAGCTAGACTAATAAAGAAGAAAAGAGAGAAGAATCAAATAGACGCAATAAAAAATGATAAAGGGGATATCACCACAGACCCCACAGAAATACAAACAACCATCAGAGAATACTATAAATGCCTCTACGCAAATCAACTAGAAAATCTAGAAGAAATGGATAATTTCCTGGACACTTACACTCTCCCAAGACTAAACCAGGAAGAAGTTGAATCCCTGAATAGACCAATAGCAGGCTCTGAAATTGAGGCAACAATTAATAGCCTACCCACAAAAAAAGTCCAGGACCAGATGGATTCACAGCTGAATTCTACCAGAGGTACAAGGAGGAGCTGGTACCATTCCTTCTGAAACTATTTCAATCAATAGAAAAAGAGGGAATCCTCCCTAACTCTTTTTATGAGGCCAACATCATCCTGATACCAAAGCCTGGCAGAGACACAACAAAAAAGAGAATTTTAGACCAATATCCCTGATGAACATCGATGCAAAAATCCTCAATAAAATACTGGCAAACCGGATTCAGCAGCACATCAAAAAGCTTATCCATCATGATCAAGTGGGCTTCATCCCTGGGATGCAAGGCTGGTTCAACATTCGCAAATCAATAAACGTAATCCAGCACATAAACAGAACCAAAGACAAGAACCACATAATTATCTCAATAGATGCAGAAAAGGCTTTTGACAAAATTCAACAGCCTTTATGCTAAAAACGCTCAATAAATTTGGTATTGATGGAACGTACCTCAAAATAATAAGAGCTATTTATGACAAACCCACAGCTAATATCATACTGAATGGGCAAAAACTGGAAAAATTCCTTTGAAAACTGGCACAAGACAGGGATGCCCTCTCTCACCACTCCTATTCAACATAGTGTTGGAAGTTCTGGCTAGGGCAATCAGGCAAGAGAAAGAAATCAAGGGGATCCAGTTAGGAAAAGAAGAAGTCAAATTGTCCCTGTTTGCAGATGACATGATTGTATATTTAGAAAACCCCATCGTCTCAGCCCAAAATCTCCTTAAGCTGATAAGCAACTTCAGCAAAGTCTCAGGATACAAAATTAATGTGCAAAAATCACAAGCATTCTTATACACCAGTAACAGACAAGCAGAGAGCCAAATCAGGAATCAACTTCCATTCACAATTGCTTCAAAGAGAATCAAATACCTAGGAATCCAGCTTACAAGGGATGTAAAGGACCTCTTCAAGGAGAACTACAAACCACTTCTCAGTGAAATCAAAGAGGACACAAACAAATGGAAGAACATACCATGCTCATGGATAGGAAGAATCAATATCGTGAAAATGGCCATACTGCCCAAGGTGATTTATAGATTCAATGCCATCCCCATCAAGCTACCAATGACTTTCTTCACAGAATTGGAAAAAACTGCTTTAAAGTTCATATGGAACCAAAAAAGAGCCCGCATTGCCAAGACAATCCTAAGTCAAAAGGACAAAGCTGGAGGCGTCACGGTACCTGACTTCAAACTATACTACAAGGCTACAGTAACCAAAACAGCATGGTACTGGTACCACAACAGAGATATAGACCAATGGAACAGAAGAGAGTCCTCAGAAATAATACCACACATCTACAGCCATCTGATCTTTGACAAACCTGAGAGAAACAAGAAATGGGGAAAGGATTCCCTATTTAATAAATGGTGCTGGGAAAATTGGCTAGCCATAAGTAGAAAGCTGAAACTGGATCCTTTCCTTACTCCTTATACGAAAATTAATTCAAGATGGATTAGAGACTTAAATGTTAGACCTAATACCATAAAAACCCTAGAAGAAAATCTAGGTAGTACCATTCAGGACATAGGCATGGGCAAGGACTTCATGTCTAAAACACCAAAAGCAACGGCAGCAAAAGCAAAAATTGACACATGGGATCTAATTAAACTAAAGAGCTTTTGCACAGCTAAAGAAACTACCATCAGAGTGAACAGGCAACCTACAGAATGGGAAAAAATTTTTGCAACCTACTCATCTGACAAAGGGCTAATATCCAGAATCTACAAAGAACTCAAACAAATATACAAGAAAAAACAAACAACCCCATCAAAAAGTGGGGAAAGGATATGAACAGACATTTCTCAAAAGAAGACATCCATACAGCCAACAGACACATGAAAAAATGCTCATCATCACTCGCCATCAGAGAAATGCAAATCAAAACTACAATGAGATACCATCTCACACCAGTTAGAATGGCAATCATTAAGAAGTCAGGAAACAACAGGTGTTGGAGAGGATGTGGAGAAATAGGAACACTTTTACACTGTTGGTGGGATTGTAAACTAGTTCAACCATTATGGAAAACAGTATGGCGATTCCTCAAGGATCTAGAACTAGATGTACCATATGACCCAGCCATCCCACTACTGGGTATATACCCAAAGGATTATAAATTACTCTACTACAAAGACACATGCACACGTATGTTTATTGCGGCACTATTCACAATAGCAAAGACTTGGAATCAACCCAAATGTCCATCTGTGACAGACTGGATTAAGAAAATGTGGCACATATACACCATGGAATACTATGCAGCCATCAAAAAGGATGAATTTGCATCCTTTGTAGGGACATGGATGCAGCTGGAAACCATCATTCTTAGCAAACTATCACAAGAAGAGAAACCAAACACCGCATGTTCTCACTCATAGGTGGGAACTGAACAATGAGATCACTTGGACTCGGGAAGGGGAACATCACACACTGGGGCCTATCATGGGGAGGGGGGAGGAGGGAGGGATTGCATTGGGGAGTTATACATGATATAAACGTCATGCACATGTACCCTAGAACTTAAAGTATAATAAAAAAAAAAAATTTTCAAAAAAAAAAAAAAAGAAATGAACCTTCTTTATATTTTCTTTTATTAATAAAGATATCTATTGAAACACAGTCTAAAAGGTTTTTATAAAATGAAAACAAGGTGTCAAACCTATTACTTAGGTAAACCACTAATTTTTATGCAGATTAAAATTCAATACAGAATGCACATTTATTCCTATTACACTGTGCCCATGAGGGAGAAATCAGTCTCTGCAATAAACAAAACTTTATGCCTTGTTGGAAAGCTCAAATCTCAAAAACCAAAGGCAACTTCACATTTTGTGACGCAGAACAAATACCGCAACCACATTATGTATCTTCGGTATTCTACCCTGTTGGACAGATTCTGAGACTCTTTCATAGATCCTAAGTCTATCACCATAATGTTTTTTTTTTTTTTTCAACTGCATGGTATCAATATCTCATTAAATAGCTATTGTTTCCTACTCTTGTCTGCAAGGTATACCTTTGTCTTTGTTAAGTATAGCATGGTCTCTCCTCTCTCAGTGTCCAAAAACTTCTCTTTCCTTGCTCACTAGGAGATAATTTCTTGGGGGTCTTAAGTTTCACTCATGTATAAATCATAAATTTGCTATATTAAGAAACACAGATATTGTAGTCACCCAGCTACTGGCTGGTATTCATTCATCTCCTTTTTCCCTAAAATAAAGGACAAGGGCTTTTTAAACATTCTGAGTCTGTCGTCTTACTTTCCACAAGATAAAATGCATCCGAAATAATGCTTTCCAAATAATATTGCTAAATAATCCAACTAACGTAGTACGTGTAATACTGGCATTTTTTATTATACCTGAAGTTTTGAAATACATTTGTGGAACGTGCAGGTTTGTAACACAGGTATACGCATGCCATGGTAGTTTGCTACACCCACCAACCCATCATCTGCATTAGGTATTTCACCTAATGCTACCACTCCCGTAGCCTCCCCACCCTTTGACAGGCCGTGGTGTGTGATGTTCCCCTCCCTGGGTCCATGTGTTCTCATTGTTCAACTCCCACTTATGAGTGAGAACATGTGGTGTTTGGTTTTCTGTTCCTGTGTTAGTTTGCTGAGAATGATCATTTCCAGCTTCATCCATGTCCCTGCAAAGGACATGAACTCATCCTTTTCTATGGTTGCATATTATTCCATGGTGTGTATGTGCCACATTTTCTTTATCCAGTCAATCACTGATGGGCATTTGGGTTGATTCCAAGTCTTTGTTATTGTGAATTTATTGAGAGTGGCTGGGTTTGTTTTTTCTGCAGAAGAAAGGGATGCCCTGTTTTTCCATCAATCTCTAATCTTAGGAAAATACTACCTCCTTCACAAAGCCCAGTTACCAACATGCCGATGTATATAATATCTCTGAATTTCAAAAGACAATGGTGATATTTTCCCAACTCATGTAAATCATATTGTCTATGACATGCCTTTGTCATTTATTTAATCAGAGTCTCGCTCTGTTGCCCAGGCTGGAGTGCAGTGGCCAGATCGCAGCTCACTGCAAGCTCCGCCTCCCGGGTTTACTCCATTCTCCTGCCTCAGCCTCCCGAGTAGCTGGGACTACAGGCGCTGCAACCTCGCCTGGCTAGTTTTTTTGTATTTTTTAGTAGAGACGGGGTTTCACCGTGTTAGCCAGGATGGTATCGATCTCCTGACCTCGTGATCCGCCCGTCTCGGCCTCCCAAAGTGCTGGGATTACAGGCTTGAGCCACCGCGCCCAGCCTAAAATGTAGGTTTTTCAATTGTAACTAATGTACCATTCTGGTAAATGATGCTGATAATGGAGTAAACTATGCTTCTGTGGGCTCAGGGATTATGTCGAAAAATAGTCATACCTTTCTATCAATGTAGCTGTGAACCTAAAATTCCTCTAAAAAACAGAGTCTTAAAAAAATCTACTGGGTAGAAAATTTAGATTATGTCCATAAAAATTCCGAATAGGATTACCAGGTCTTTGCTATTCTGAACAGTGCTGCAATAAACATACGTGTGCGTGTGTCTTTATAGCAGAATGATTTGTAATCCTTTGAGTACATACCCAGTAATGGGATTGCTGAGTCTAATGGTATTTCCGGTTCTAGATCCTTGAGGAATCGCCACACCGTGTTCCACAATGGTTGAATTAATTTACACTCCCACCAACTGTGTAAAAGGGTTCCTATTTCTCCACATCCTCTCTGGCATCTGTTGTTCCTCACTTTTTAATGATCACCATTCTAACTGGCATGAGGTGGTATCTCATTGCGGTTTTGCATTTCTCTAATGACAAGTGATGATCTTTTTTTCACATGTTTGTTGATTGCATAAATGTCTTATTTTGAGAAGTGTCTGTTCATATTCTTCACCCACTTTTTGATGGGGTTGTTTTTTTCTTTTAAATTTGTTTAAATTCTTCGTAGAGTCTGGGTATTAGCTCTTTGTCAGATGGACAGATTTCAAAAAATTTCTCCCAAACTGTAGGTTGCCTGTTCACTCTGATGATAGTTTCCTTTGCTGTGTAGAAGGTCTTTAGTTTAATTAGATCCCATTTATCAATTTTGGCTTTTATGCCATCGCTTTTGGTGTTTTCGTCATGAAGTCTTTGCCCATGCCTCTATCTTGAATGGTATTGCCTAGGTTTTCTTCTATGGTTTTTATGGTTTTAGGTCTTAACGTTTAAGTCTTTAGTCCATCTTGAGTAAATTTTTGTATAAGGTATAAGGAAGGGGTCCAGTTTCGGTTTTCTGCATATGGCTAAACTGTTTTAAAAACAAAGAAACTAATTTTGGAGAGGATAAATAATTGATCACATACTATACAAGTGATAAAACCAACTTAAGGAAACCCTGATTCTTTTTTTTTTTTTTTTTTTTGAGGCGGAGTCTCGCTCTGTCGCCCGGACTGGAGTGCAGTGGCCGGATCTCAGCTCACTGCAAGCTCCGCCTCCCGGGTTCACGCCATTCTCCTGCCTCAGCCTCCCGAGTAGCTGGGACTACAGGCGCCCGCCACTTCGCCCGGCTAGTTTTTGTATTTTTAGTAGAGATGGGGTTTCACCGTGTTAGCCAGGATGGTCTCGATCTCCTGACCTCGTGATCCGCCCGTCTCGGCCTCCCAAAGTGCTGGGATTACAGGCTTGAGCCACCGCGCCCGGCCAGGAAGCCCTGATTCTAAGAACCCCTGTTGGAACATCATGTTTCTCCTTTGATTAAAATACCCATTATATAGTTGTAGTGCTCTCTTCCAAGAAAATGTAGTCTTCCAGGTAATTGGTCTGAAAGTTTCTTTGCAGAGCAAACGACTTTGTAGAGAAAATAGCTTTGAAAAGTCTGTTGAGGGGCAGAACTCTGAAAGCATGCTAAGGCAGAAAGAGAAAGACACCTAGCTCAATAAAGGAAAGAGGGAGGAAGCTAAAGAGCTTAGCAATGTCAGGGGGTAGGGTAAAGGGAATGGGTGGTCCCTGGATGCTAGAAAGAATGAACAAAGACTTTAAGGAAAGTCTGTCTCCTGGAGTTGATGGTGGTATGAATATACTTTTTGTGCACAATCTATAGTAAATCTCAGATTGCGCTTTATTTTAAAGAGGTTTTTTTTTTTAAAGAATGTGGAGAAATGGCAAGTACTGGTGCAAGGATAGACTACTACAGCGGATGCCCACTGGGCATCTGACTTTTGGTATCATACCCATCACAGAAATATGCTGAAAATAGGTGGAAAGAGAAAAGGCCGGACTTCTGCTGTCAAGGAACTTAAAATGTAGTTGAAATATTGAATACAACTCAGAATATGTATTTAATATTTTAACTGGCTAGATTGGTGTTATGTGAATAATGTAGATAGATCCATTAGGGCACTTACAGGGATTTAAATACATTTTAATGATATGTAAATAATATTAATGCCAGTTTTTACCAAAAAAAGTATAAAAAGCAAAGATATAGATTTATAAAATATAAAATAGTTTCTCTTTTTTATGTACTAAATAAATATGGATTCCACTTTGAGGCCACAAGAATCATTTTGCTAATATCACAAGCTAGGATTGCTACATGAGGCAAAAATACCTACAATTTAACATATGAATAAGAAGTCTCAAATTGTGACCAACTCTAGTTATTTTAATTAAATAGATTAATTCTGTTCTCAGAATCAATGTTAGCAATCGTGTGAACACAAGAAACAAAGGAAGTAAATGGTAAAATCTCTTCCTTCTATATTTTGCCATGAAAGAAACCAGGCCAGTGAAAGTGCTTTCTGGAACTATCTAGATGCAGAGAATCTTCCAGCTGAGCCCTCTCTAATTGCATTCACAGAATAGGCATGATGTGTGACAGGCTTAGCAGCCTATCTCAATCTAAAGAATTCAGAGAAAAATAAAGCAGAAATCTAAAGTATAAAAACACGATGTAATTTTAACTGTGGGCTTACTTTTTTTTTTTTCCTAAAGTAATACACTCTAACATGTTCCACGATAATAAGAACTATTTTTGTATTCTTGTGTGTTCTATTATATTCTGTCATGAGAACTATATTTCAGAGAATTGTATCTAAAAGTATTGTTATATTTTTCTTTATCATTCTAATGGCAGAGATTATACTTCCAAGAACAGAACATTTTTCAAAAAAAAAAAGATAATCATTTCTTTTGAGAAGGTCTCTAATGAGGGCAGTGTGTGAAGGGGGAGAAAGTATACATTCATTCTTGTGACAAATATTTTAATGCACAGAATATTATGGACCATTAATCCATTTGTATGACAGGCTTAGGCTGACTACCACGGGACTTTGGAAAATATCATACTCTATATTGGTTTCTTTCTCCAAAAGGACAATTATTCATCTGGTGGAATATGGAAGAATACATATTGAAAGTAGAAATGTACTCTGCCAAACTACATATAGAAGAATTTCTCCAAGCAATTTCTGTAAACACCCATCTTTAAGCACTGTATGATACAATTGCCATCATTAATTAGCTTTATGGGACTGTGCTCGAGAAGGAAATTAAAGTAACTGTTTCTGATAATCATTATTATTGTAGCTAAAATTATTAACTATGCTGTTCTGATTACGTCAAGTTTTCCACAGTAAATGAAATAAATATTTCTAGAAGTCATTAAGCTTTCCACAGGGTAAAAGAAAATTAAATGAAAGTTATAAATATTTATCAGTCAGTGGAGTAACCAAAGATCTAGAGTTACAATGCAGGTGAGGTCAGAACTCCCTCAAAGGTTTTTATGTATTTTCTATCCTTGTCATCTGATTAAAATATTTTTTCTGAATAAGTTGATAAATAATATTGCCTACATAGGTAGATGAGGCTAGAAATCTGATCTTCCAATATTGCTGATTATCAGGCAACATATCTAGAAGAGAAATCTAGACCAATAAAACCAGATTGTATCTCATTAGTATTTTTTTCTGAAGAATATTAACCTATGAAATTTATACATGTTTCTATATAAGCCAGTTTTGGAGGACACCAGCATAGTTTAGGACTGAGTTGAGCTATAGACAGACTTGAACTTTTGCTGAAAAGAGCAGAAAATATTGTATACTGTCTTAGCCCGGGTAAAATAGACAGTAACTAGGCAACCAAAACTAAAAACAAGACAAAACAAAACTAGAAACTAGTTTGGTAAAGCCCTTGTTACACTCTGTGGCACATACCCCATTTTGATCTTACCATATATGTAGTAAGTTGAAAGGTAGAACCTAGAAAGATATGCCCAAATCCCCAACATCTGTGAAATGTTAACCTATTCGAGAAACGGGTTTTTGCAGATATAATAAAGTTCAAATCTTGAGATATGATCATCCTGGATTAGCTGGGCAGGCCCTAAATCTAATAAGAAATGTTCTTCTAACAGTAAAAAAAAAAAAAAAAAAAAACACAGATGTCACAGGAAGCAGCAAAGTGAAGACAAAAGGAGCCACAAGCCAAGGAATCCTAAGGATTACCAGGAGCTACAAACCAAGGAATCCTAAGGATTACCAGCAGTCATCAAAAGAAAAGCATGGACTGGATTCTCTCCGGAGCCTTGGGAGGGAGTGTAGTCCTGAGGACATCTTGATTTCAAACTCCTGGTTTTTAGGATTGTGAGCAAATATATTTATATTACTTTAAGCCACACAGTTTGTGGTAATTTGTTACAGCAGCTCGAGGAAACTAATGCACCATGTTATCTTCGAAGTGAAATGGTAAATAAAAATATACTGAATGGTATATTTAATGGTAAATTAAAATACACCAAGAGAGTCACTTATAGGGAAAAATAAAAGATAGATATTCCATTTAACTGCCTAAAACGACTGCAAAGACATGTGGATAAAACTTGTTGACAACTTAGAAGGCTGGCTTTGGCAAGATGAAAAGAAGTTCCAGGTGAGAATAATCCATGTGGACATAAATCTTCTCTATATCTACTAAGCAAAACATCTAATGAGAAAGACAATCTCTGTTTTGGTTTATGAAAATGTTTCCATCCATGAAACCCCATAGGGTAAAAGGGTATGTCTAGTGAAAGCTGGACAGACTTGAGTGACAAAAGTGGTTTTCTGGCAGAAAATAGGTTGGATTTCTGGGAGAGACCAGAGAAAGGGAAAAACAGGCCGGGCGCGGTGGCTCAACCCTGTAATCCCAGCACTTTGGGAGGCCGAGACGGGCGGATCACGAGGTCAGGAGATCGAGACCATCCTGGCTAACACGGTGAAACCCCGTCTCTACTAAAAAAAAAAAATACAAAAAATTAGCCGGGCGAGATGGCGGGCGCCTGTAATCCCAGCTACTGGGGAGGCTGAGGCGAGAGAATGGCGTAAACCCGGGAGGCGGAGCTTGCAGTGAGCTGAGATCCGGCCACTGCACTCCAGCCTGGGCGACAGAGCGAGACTCCGTCTCAACAAAAAAAAAAAAAAAAAAAGAAAGGGAAAAACAAATTCTGGGTAATCTCTGGTTGTGGGCAACATGGATCAACCATTGACTATTGTCTCCCTGCAGTATAAACAACCTATTGCTCCCCTTTAAGATGGCATGGGACACAAAAAACTTTTGGAATGACTCTTGGGGAGCTGATGGAATATGTGGACTGCACCATTTTTTGTTTCTTAATACTGCCTGTTTCAGAACTCTTAATGAACTCTAGGGCTCTGTGTTTTTATTTTGTTTGCTGTGTTTTGTTTTGGGAAGGATGTAGAAGTCCGTGAGGCAGCACACTAGTTTCAATTTTCCTAGATAGTCGTGTATTTATTTCAACTGCTTGGCTGACAGGGATAAGTGCTAAGACCCTATACTTTTAATTCTTTACACCGTGTTCAGCATGATTTAACAGTTGACAGCCACTGTGATGTATCAGAAAGATTGTGCTGTGCAAAATATTCTTCCATTTGATAACAACAATTTCATTGTCATTGTATGGTGCAGGTGCCATGGGGAAGTCATGGTGATGTATTGGGATCATTTAGATCTTCTTCATGTAATTTTCTAGAAATCCTGAAACCTCTGCCCTGATTCATAGAAGGTTTCAGACACAGTCCTGATTGTCCCTCTGGCTACAGTTTTCTACCTGTAAGTTAAGAAGACAGCAGAAAGCATTAAAAGGGGAGGGAGCATTCAGTGATATGGAGTGAATAAAATATTTTGGCACACTGACGGATTTATAGTCAGCTCTACTATTTACTTGCTGTGTGATATGGGAGACATTTCTTATCTGCACAGAGATCAACTTCTGTGTCAGTTAGAAACTATAAAGTGCTGCCAGAAACAGAAACTAAACTTTGATGGCTGAACACAAATGGGTTTATTCTTGCCTCTAAAGTAAGCATGAGAAGACAGTCCAGGGTTGGTATGAAAACTCCAAAAAGTCATGGAAAACTTGGATCATTATCTCTACTTTCTTTAGTAGATGTTTTCTGTCCTTAAGGCTACCTCAGATTCATGGTGGCTCCCATGATCACATCCACACTCCAGGCATGGAGCTAAAAATGTGTGCATTGGTAGGGAAGAGGATAAGAAGGGGACAAATATTTGCATTCTTCAGGAAATTTTCTAACAGAACTATCTGATACTATTTCGCTTACTTCTCATGTACCTTCCTAGTAGTCATAGAAATTAGAAAAGACCATCTTTTTCTGGACACATTGCATCCCAGTTAAAAAGAAGCCCTATTACAAGGAGTAAGTGTTTTTTTAAGTCATCCAAAACAACTAAGTAACTATCACTTCAAATGTACTCGAGTATGACTGAAAGTTGCCACATTCATTATCATATGGACCTTTGAGTTTTGCCCGCTGCCACGGTACATCTGATATCATAAGCATTGCGTATGTTTCCTTTAGGTACTGGCTTTGATACAATGATCCATACCCTCTTGTCTCCTAACACCCTGCTATTCATTCATTCATTCACTCACTCATTCATTCATTCAACATTTACTCTGATTCTACTATGTGTCAGGTTCCAAACTGAATAAAATACAGTCTCTATTATACAAGGAGCTCGAAGTCTACTAGGGAAAACAGAAAAACAGACATACCTAGAACACACACTTTTGCAAAGATAAACACATGAAAAAAGTTGTTTATAATATGTTAAGAGTTGTGGAGCCACTAAGACAGGAGCGGTCAGGGAGGGGAGAATCCCAGAAACCCTCATGCCATCTTCCTGTTAAAGCCTCTTCCCCCCATCCCAGGATAACTTACCCTGAATTCTTAGAACCTGAATTGCTTCTTTTGAAACTTGGTAATGCTTGCCATCATACCATATGTGCTCATTTGTATCAGGCTGCTGTTAATCCACATGATATTTTCAAGATCTATCTATGTTGTTGCATACAGCTGGAGCTTGTTTGTTGTTTTACAGTGTTCTTTTGTATGATAGGGTCACAATTTATTCCATCATTCCACTGTCAGTGGGAATTTTGGTAGATTCTGGTTTTGGAATGTTACGAATAATCTTGCAATAAAACTTTTTGTAAATATATGTGCTTATTCCTATTGGGTATGTATTATAAAATTACTAGGGTATATTTCATGTGCGTATTTGTTTTTTTTAACGATAATGCTCAACAGTTTTCCAAAGTAGTAGTATAAATTCTATTTCCATGTAAAATACCATTTATAGAAATACGCCTCCATTGAGAGTTCTAGTTCGCCCACATCCTCATCAACACACAATGTTGAACTTAATCTCATCTTATCCTTTCTCCCCCAAATCTGTTTATTCTACATCATAGTGACAGAGCCGCATTCCGTATTTGTGTGTCTGCACTGATTTCTGTTTCAGTCCCTAAATTCAATAAAGCATAAAGCACAATTATTCTATTTCTAAATATGCTTCTAATGTATCACTTCTCCCTCCTCTGTTGTAACTTTCCTACTCTAAACAAACGCAATATCTCACTTTGTCGACTGCAGTCGCTTTTCAGCTAGTATTTCCTTTTTTTTTCTCCCTTCAATCCAGTCTTCATACAGAGATCAACGGGGCATTCTGAGATGTGTTCAAAAGTAAATCATTATTTGACATCTTGTTTAGAAACCCTTCATACAAATTGTACTATAATTCTAATGTTTTAAGGTTCATTCTTTAGTATGTATCGTAACATTATTCTTTTTATGGTTAAAGCATTCCGTTGTATACATATGCCACATTTTTGTTTATCATTTCTTTTTTTTGATACACATTTGTGTTATTCTCACCCTTTGGTTACTGTAAATAGAGCTTCTATGAACATTAGTGTACGTTATGTTAAATGGAAGAAGCCAGACACAAAAGGCCACATATTATAGGATACCATTTATACAAAATATCCAGAGTAGACACATCTATAGCAAGAAAAAGCAGATTTGTGGTTTACAGGAGCATGGAAGAGGAATAATAAGAGTCACTACTTAACGAGTATGAGAGTTCCATTCAGGGTAACAAAAGTTCAGACATTAGATAATGGAGGTGGTTGAATAACACTAATTGTAGTTAATGCCATAAAATCAAACACTTTAAGTACTAGATTTTACATATATTTTACTACAATAAAATTAGATTATACTGAGGGTTGCACAACTCTTTACTAAAATCATTGAGCTTTGCACTTTAAATGAGTGAATTTTATAATTCGTTATTTATGTGTCAATAAAGCATTTTCTTTAAAGCCCTTCATATAATTCTCATTTACTTTTACAAAATACCAAACTTGTCATCTTGAATGATCTCACTCCTTTTGATCCATCCTTCTCATTTGGAGCCGTTCTTCTCAGGTTAACTAACCTCAGGCCCTTTTTAATCTCCTTTTAGTTTCTGTAGCACATCGCATCTTCCTTACCTTGAGCCTTCTATGCTTGCCATTCTCTCTGCCTGGGACCTTATTCATCTGGATTCTCCCACATGGCAGAATCATTCTTTCACTAACTTTCACTTTGAATCTCATCCCTGTAGATAGATCGCTCCGCACCCTGTACAAGTCACCCTCAGGTCGTGCCTTCTGCACTCACATCCATTCCGTTTGCTCTCCCAAGACTCCTACGTCATCATCTCATTACCAATTATCCATTTAACATCTGTCTTTCCCCCACTAAGGTATAAGCTCCATGAGGGTGGAGACTATGACTACTTCATCTACTTTTAATGGTATCTGGCACATAGTGCTTAAGAAATATTTATCAGAAAGAAAATTATGAACGCACGTCTCTCACTGGTCTACATTTGAAGGTGACATTTCAATAGATGCTCTGAATCAAGTCACTCCTGACACTTCTGTGAAGAATTCTGACTATGCCTGACCCATCTAGAACTCCAGCAAATGTTTTTCGGATAAACTTTGGAAATGTCATCTGAGTCTCACATTACTAAATGAAAAAGATTTCTTACACAAAATATGCCCTTCAATTTATTTTAGTTTACTTAATGTTCAAAGATTTTATTAACATCAATGCTATTATTAATGTAAAGTCACTGTATTTCCATCTATTTCAAATACCACATAGCCATATTTCTGAATGTTCTAAGTTATAGCAACAAAGTAAATTACTTTTACTTTTGATGTTTTCACAATTAAATGACTCATAAAAGTGGTTACATTGTAAGATAAATGGACTATAACCACCCTAAGCCACCTTCTCTGTACATGGCAAATATGTTAGACTTTCTGTAATAGTTTTCATCTATTAAATCCAGAGGTTAGGTTAAATGGATGTTACGTCCTCTGAGTTCTCCTGGCCTCAGGACCTTCTCATACAGAAATCCTGTCTACAGATTGCTGAATAGTTGCCAATTTATTCAATTCTTCCACTTTCAAAAGAGCAAACTTAAAAATGGGCCACCAGAGTACATTTTAATTTGAATGGGAGTTATACTTCTCTGTTTATTTATTTTCTTATTACTGGCCTAGATTTTTTTAAGTCACATAACAAATCAGAATTATGTCTTAATATTTTAGCATTCTTTGACATTCCATTTTGCAAGGAGATACAATTCAAATTGAACTTGGGAATTTATACACATTGGTAATTAGTTGACCCTTGTAAATTGCAGACTTTATTTCCCCATTCTGAGATTTCTGACATACTGTGCCAAGACATGAAACTCTAAGTCAAGATGTGGGGAAATATGTGCCAAAATGTTATGGCTTAGTTGAAAACGCAGCTGCTGAAAAAAAAGGTAGGAAAATGGTAGGCTTTTTGTGTATCACAGCCAGCAGAGATTGCACCCTTTCTCCAATAGCAACAGTACTTGTAAAAAGTATGTGAAGTCAAGTAGCATCTATTCTAACTATTTCATATTTGTGAAACACTTCTCTCATGTGGCTATAAGCTCCCTGTGGGCACAGCTGATCGCATAGTTCTTTTTCACTCTCATAGCACAGTGGCAGTCACCTACTGTGAAGATAAATGCTTACTGTTTAAAGTCAGAATGATTCAATCATAGTAATAGTTATTGGCTGCCTATTCTATATCCCAACACAGGCTGATACAGAAATTGCTTTCTATCCCAAGGGGGTACCCTCGATGCTTCTTTACGTAGGGAATATTTTTCAACTATTGTCATACAAAGCTGAAGCACTGGGGTTTGAAGGTATGTAAAGTAGTCCTGAAATTCATCTGTGGATGTACGTTGGCCCTGACACATCTTCCTGGAAAGGAGGTGGAATTAATTAACTGCTTTATTCCCAGGGACAGGAGAGTTGAGGTTTTGGGGTAACAAAAAGTAAACCTGTCTCTGAATATTAGGAAACTGGAATAATCAGTGGAATGCTTTAGTATCTTCATTAATAAAGGCACAGATTTTATTACAATGCTTTTATGTCCTAGCAACACCAAAATTTGTCCTAATCTATTGATAAACACTAAACCGAGAGATCTTCATTCTATGTGGAAAGTAAAAATATTGATTCCTATTATATTCTGGTTCTGTGTGAAACACATCACATAAAGATGGGCATTTTGCTCTGGAAATAAATTTAGAGGTAGGTTCTTTCCACCCATTTCACATAAGATAAAACTTAGACTTAAAAAATAAGTATCTTTTCCAATTTCACAGAATTAAAAGCAAGATGAGCCCTACAAAAAGGATGTACTATGGGATGGACTTTTCCGCTTCTCCTTTCTATTGTATATAACTGCATGAAACAGGGTGGTATGCCTTAATATTGTTGCAACTAATTCGTAAAAGTACTAGAATTAGAAAAATCAATATGAAAGTAGAACAATTTCACATTTTGAGCTATTGTGTTTATTGAAAATTTCACAGTAGCTGCATAAAAGTAGTTGAGTAGTTGATGTCGTTATCTTTTCTTCCAACAGAAAAAAATAAAATCTATATAATTTAATTTTACATTTGAAGTAAATGCTAATCACAATAACCTATAAAGTTATTCTCTGGAAAGTTTTCCTGTAAAACAAATGTAACTGTTTTTAATTAGACTACATTGTATGCACAATTTCACATTTGATGCTGAAATGGGAAATTAAAGGATTCAATCTCATTGGCCTTAAGTTAATTCAAAATAAAAAATAACATCTTACTTTGGGGTTTAAGCAATAAATACAGCTTTAAAAGTTCGGTTTTTGAAGTTTCAGTTGGTCTTTTTTTTTTTTTTAATCATTTGGAAGTTTCAATTTTTAGCACAAGCTACCTCCTATATATACACTACTGCTTCTCCTGCCCAGAAAATCATGTCATTATAAAAGCAGTTTTGAGAGGGTAAAACACAAAGCAATAGAGAAAAGAAAAAAAAAAACTCTTCAGGTATTTTCTTTGTAAAGATGTTTGGAGTAATTTCAATAGCTCTATCTCATTTGTATTGCATAGTGCATTTACTATAATTACTTTTCTCTCAGATAGCCACTGCCGAAATCACTCCTACTTAGCTTCCATCAGCAATGGATTGGGTTACCTAGGAGACCTGCTTATATTCAAATAATCTAAAATAGAATAAAAATATTATTAAAATTGTGCTAAATATTCCAATGGTCAGATATTTTATATTTGATATAGGTTGGATGATATTTTCCATTAAGAAATACAAGAAAGACATAGGACCTCATTGCGCAGAAGCATTTTTTTATTCTACGTTGCCTGTAGGAAAAATTGTACACTTCCTCTAAACTGCTATAAAGGTTTCTCTATTACTCAAATCTAACTTGCTTCTCGTGGGGTTTGCATCCTCCTAGGTGAAAGGCTAGGACTAGATACTGGACAAGAGGAAGTTAGAAGTGTTAAGAGTGAAAAACAGCTTCAGGAAGTATTTATTTTTCTTTCTCTGGAGCAGAGGCTAAGCATAGGACAGAGGTCTTAGACCAATCTTCAGGAGCCTGTGGTATAGACATCCCCAGAGTGTATGGATAAAGAAATCAAGGTATCCATAAGCTTGGAAATAAAACTGAGGTTGAAAGCCATTTATTAAGCAGTCATTTGGTGTTTTAAAATGAAGATCTAGAACAGAAATTAAAGTGTTACATTCCGTAAGTCTTTGTCTTGCCTTGTCTTATTCATAGAAGGCATTATTAATTGATCATTTAACCATCATTGAGATCAAATGCTGTAACGCACTCCTCTGCTGTGATCACCTACTGTAGACTTGCCAGGAAAGTTAAAACTGAGCTAGTAGAGCCAGAAAGTGTGAGGTAGATAATTAAATGATTATAGTTAAATTCCCTTCCTGACAATTTGAAAACTTGTATGTGAGTTTAATTCTCGTGAGGAATTTATCTCTTCATAGCATCATTTAGTTTTGCTTTTAATGTTTTTTCCCCATCGTTTAACAGGCTATGTAATTTTTTGTTGCTGCAAGTCAAACATAATGTACATGGTAATAAGAACTGAGGTAAGTAAACATTTTGTATGATTATTTATGCTAATCTGGCTAGGAGTTGGGCTATGTTTAATATTTTATGTAGCTCTAGTTGCCAGAGCCTCAAACTCTTCTGATTTTTTTTATTATTATTATTTTAATCTTGGCCACTCACTTTGGCCTCCCTAAGAACTTCACCTTTGTGGAGGCTGAAGCAATTTCCTCTTGGACGCACATCCATCATGCTGACTTCTGATTAACACCAGTTCTGGGAATGCATCTAAGATTTCTACTTTCACATACCCATACATTCTGTCCTTAGTTCAAAACAACTTTGATGTTATTGTAAACATTTACTTACCATAAATCCTGCCCTTACGCAATTTCCATATGGTATATAAGCCCTATGTCTGCGGACAGGGATTAACCGTCTTGTCCCTTGGCTGCTCAAGACATGGCTTCTGTTTGTAAGTCCTTACAATTAACGAATGTTTCTTTCTGTGAAACTGCATTTGTCAGCCTCTTTATTCTTCCCCTTAGCGTCCTAGGCCTTTGCGGGTAGGTTTGCATAGACCTGCTCACTGCAGAAAAATTTCCGAGTCTATGTCTTGCAGCACATTTAACTGTAATTCGCTATTTTTACACTAGACCCCTAATGATGTGAAGGTAATATGTGTATGGGTGAGGGGGTGAAGCATTCTATAATCTCATTATTAAATCTCAGTCTTTCTGTGGGCCTGTACTTTAGGAATGCAATCTTCACCAGTGGTATAGTCCTCCTTAACATCCCCTGCAAAAAAGAACAAAAAACAAACAAACAAAAAAAAAACACCCCACCTTCCCCCTTGCCCTCATTTGATGAGATAGAAAAGCAGTAGGAGGCTGGCATGGGAAGAAATGACTTTCCCTATTTGGGAAAATCTCTAATAAAGCCTTTTTCTCAGAAGGTGTTTGTTATGGAAAATGCTCTAGGCATTAAAAAATAAAATAAACTTGGACTCGGGAAGGGGAACATCACACACTGGGGCCTATCATGGGAAGGGGGGAGGGGGGAGGGATTGCATTGGGGAGTTATACATGATATAAATGATGAATGGATGGGTGCTGACGAGTTGATGGGTGCAGCACAGCAACATGGCACAAGTATACATATGTAACAAACCTGCACGTTATGCACATGTACCCTAGAACTTAAAGTATAATAAAAATAAATTTAAAAAATAAAAAATAGAAAAATAAATAAAAATAAAAAAATAAAATTGCTCTTCCCTTTCCCCTGCCTAGAGGCAAGAGGGTAGGTTTCTCAGATCCTCACCAGGAGAGCTCAGTGGGGCTGATAGTGGGGCTCAAAGTGTGAAGAGCAGTAAGACTGCAGCACCTATAGTTTCTCATTAGTCCACGCTCAGCCTCCAACAATTGATCAACATTACCATGTAAGTTGTCCCACCAGTTTTTTACTCCATTGACTCCCGTTTCAGGTAAGCAGGTGTTGGCAATGACTCTGGATTCACCTGTCTCCACATTTTGAGTTGCTCTAAAACCTCAGTTCCCTTGTTCAAGAAAAGTCACACATTTTCAATTCTTTGAATGCTGTTTTCTTCTTGCAAAAATAAGAGTAAAAACTCCTAACCTCTGTACATGTGAAAACTGAAACTGAGTCGTTTAATTTTCTTTTAACATAAGTAATTGAATGGTACCATAAGGAAAAATATAAAAACTTTACCAGTAATAAGAACGGAGCTATTACCACCCATCTACTTAAAGGGATGAAAGGAAGCAAAGATTCCAAGAAGAGAAAATTTTATAGTGAATTTGCTCTTGACAAGAAGTGGGTTTTTTGTTTTTTTGTCCCCCCCCCCCACCCCAGGGGAGCAAAGTTTAAGAGATACCATACAGTAAGGAAGTAAAGTAGATAAAAACTCCAGTACGGGGTGTGGTGGCTCACATCTTTAATCCCAGCACACTGGGAGGCCAAGGTGGGCAGGTAAGTTGAAGTTAGGAGTTCAAGACCAGCCCGGCCAACAAAGTGAAACCATGTCTCTACTAAAAATACAAAAATTAGCTGGGCACGGTGGCGGGTGCTTGTAATGCCAGCTACTCAGGAGGCTGAGGTTGTCGAGATCACACCACTGAACACTAGGCTGGGCTACAGAGCAAGAGTCCAAATCTCGGGGGAAAAAATACCCTTCAATATCAATCATTTCTTCTCACTGAACTACTATGATTCCTCCTTGACCATCTTATTGGCAGACTGGAGAAGGGCAAAGGTTGAATCTGGTAAATAAAATGTTTCCAGCACAGCTGCAATTGTTACTACCAACACTCATTGGTAGTAACAGCAACAATCAGCCAGGGTCATAGGAGGATAAGGAGAATGGTACCAGGGAGGAGAAACTTGGCTACCATGGGAAAATTGCCAGCACAGAAGAATTCCTGTGAGCTGAAGACTACCTCATTTATGTCTAGCAAATGTTCATAATTGTGAATTGAATAGATTATAAGCTACATTAGAAAAGGCATAGTTAGCAAGAAAAAATTTAATAAAGTCTTGAAAGCAGGCATATGCCTGAGTTATTCCACACGTAGGGTATTCTTCTAGGTTTAAAGCCCTCATATAGTCTCTGCTGCTGTAGCTTTTACCCATCTCTGTGGTTTAGTTCAGATACCATTTTTTAAAATACAACTCATTTCTCATAGAAATTAATCTTCACTTTTTCTGAATTC
Source organism: Trachypithecus francoisi (assembly GCF_009764315.1). Taxonomy (NCBI): domain Eukaryota; kingdom Metazoa; phylum Chordata; class Mammalia; order Primates; family Cercopithecidae; genus Trachypithecus; species Trachypithecus francoisi. The sequence continues at coordinate 13,473 of NW_022681046.1, read as the reverse complement.
CTATAGCAGATTTTGATTCCCTCACATTTCCAATACATTCCATCACTCATTATCAGATTTTATATAGATATTCTTCATCATTAATATATTTAAAATCACTTATTAAAGTCAAAGCATGGAAAAATGAAACTACATAACATTGTAATTTAAATTAGTAATAATCTGGTACGGCTTGTGGTAGAAGTCAGAATTGCGAAAATAAGTCATGGCTAATTAACAAAATGCTAGGCCAGGCAAAGTGTGCCAAATTAAGGAGTTTGAAAATTTTCTGGAATCCTCAAGCGTTTCTAAAATAAGTAGCTATACATATATCTAAGTAACTGTATGTCTAATTTGACCTACTAGATTATGTAGTAACTGCAACCAGGTGTTATTTTATCCTGGTCCTTAAGTTCCTCAAGAAACTGGTCAATTACTGTTAGATTGATTCATTTCTCTGTGAAAACAAAACTGAGGCTCAGAACAGTAAATGATTGCCCATGATCATGTAGCTAGATGGGGCACAGATCATGTTCTGATTCCTAGTTTTGAGCACTACGTTACAACCTGATGCAATTTCCTCTTTTTAGATTTCTGTGCAAGTTCCTGTGCATGGTATCAACTAGTATAATTTCACAGTACAATGCTTAACACCTGCTTTCTGCTAGACTATGCATATTAGTGTATTTTCTTTGCAAATGAGTCACAAGTGATCAGCAAACGTTAGGGAAATAAACTGAGTGGATGGCAGGAGAAAGGCATTGGTTCTCATTAGCTCTTTCTATTTACACTCAATGATAAGTCCCCAAATATTTCATCTAGATACAAATTACATAAAAGAGGAGTCCATGTAAATGAATTGCCTGCCCGAAAAAATTAAAAAGAAAAAAATAGGCCGGGCGCGGTGGCTCAAGCCTGTAATCCCAGCACTTTGGGAGGCCGAGACGGGCGGATCACGAGGTCAGGAGATCGAGACCATCCTGGCTAACACTGTGAAACCCCGTCTCTACTAAAAATACAAAAACTAGCCGGGCGAGGTGGCGGGCGCCTGTAGTCCCAGCTACTCGGGAGGCTGAGGCAGGAGAATGGCGTAAACCCGGGAGGCGGAGCTTGCAGTGAGCTGAGATCTGGCCACTGCACTCCAGTCCGGGCGACAGAGCGAGACTCCGCCTCAAAAAAAAAAAAAGAAAAACAATAGTAAAAGAGTGAAGTGCCATTTGATAATCTCGAGGTAGAATAAGTTTACAGTTAACATGCTTATATCTTTAGAAATATGTACGTAGAACTTCTGTGATTTGCCCGAGAATGATTTTAATACTTTAGATCTGAGGTTTTCAACCTTTGTGTTCACCGTGCCCTTAGTATCTCAGTGACTTTTTTCATAGTACCCCTAAGCCAAAAGAAATAAATCCTGTTTAGTAAACACTTAGGTCCAAATAACGTTTATTTCCTAAAAAATTAACACTTAAAAACATAGGAGAAATTAAATACAATTAAACACCATTACTTACTGAAAGTATGTATGTACCTGTTTTCCACCGTAACACTTTTCAAACCTCAGAATTAGACTGGTGGCAGCCCACCTCATTACCTATTTCTTGTTATTCAATTTATAACTCATACTTCATAATTTAATTCATAGTTGAATTCAATTTATAATTCAATTCATAATTAAATTCAATTCATAATTCAATAATTAATAAGCAGGCTTCCATCATTTCCTCATTCTGATTCTCTATATTGTATATATTAGAAGATACATTATTATTTATCATAATATAAATTTTGCTCCTGCCCCTTGCCCAACTGCTCTATAGAATTTAGTAATTTTATTGATGAAAAAAATTAAATTTGTTAAATAAATTTGATACATAAATGCATGCTCATTGTAAACTTCAAAATCCAGATAAATAAAATCCCTCTCAATTTTCTACCCGTATCCACTAACTACTGCTACAGGAATGATGACTATTGTTAACAATTTAAGGTATATATTTTCACTGAAATAATTACATATGTAGGTTTAGAAGTATATGGTCACATTGTATATTTTATATTAAAAATACTAGATTGCAGGTATTAAAATTTTTCATTTACCCATTTTGGAGAAATCATTCTATATAAACAAGTATGAACTTACCCGGACCTCCTTTCTGCTATTGAATACTGACTTGTGTGTTATGCTGTATAACTTCCTTTCGTCTGTCCGGATCCAGTCTCCACTCTTCTCCACACTGCTCTGTGTCCTGGGAAACTGAACTAAAACGACTGCCTGAAAGAGCTCTTGATCCTCAATACCTTCCTTGCCCTATGGCTTCTGATTTATCTGTCAGTGCATTGAAAGCCACTGGCAGGAGATACAGAAAGAAGAAAAGCAAAGTTGAGACACTTACTTCCACCTTCCTGCATACTTGTTATCTATTTGTTTGCCATCTTCCCCCACCAAGGGTCATACCTTTTATCAGGTGGCCTTCTACACACAGCTGTCATGAGTTTCCCATTAGGTCAAGAGATACTGGGAGTTTTCCATAGTTATAAACTCCAGGATACTACATTTCCCTTTCTGGCTTTCCTAAACTTGTACCCATATCATTGTAAACAATGCCTTTATTAAAATATGTTCAGTTACTTAATTTGAGTATGGCACTTCTTTTCATCTAAGTCTTTGACTGATGCATGAGGAATTGCTGTATTCAATCTTTACTTACACATTTAACTTCCTACAATGTGTGATATTTTGTACAATGCTACAATGAACATCTTTAAACGTCTTTATAAGTACTGTGAGTATTCTTTTATAATGAATATTCTTTTATGGTTGATACCTTGAAGAATAGTTTTGGGATTAAAAAGTAGCTTCAATTTAAAAACTGATACACATGGCTGAAAGTCCTACCAAAGGTGGGGGAATAATTTATTCTCTCTCTGAAACTAAATGAAAGCATATATTTTTCCATCCCGCTCACTAGCAATAATTTTACAAACCTTTCTTAATATGTATAAAATTTTACCTTTTAATTGTTTTAATGTGTGTTCACTGATTAGTAATGAGAAATGACCTTCTCGTAATATGTTTATTAGCCACTGATGCTTTCTTTCTGAATAGTTAATTCAAATCTTCTGCCATTACCATGGGTGGAGGGAATGGTAGCTGGAGTGATATTAGAAACACATGGAGCAGAACTCAGGTTTTTCCAGGCAAAGCATAGTAACCAGCCAGACCTGGCCAATTCACTAACTGAATGCAAACACCTGAGCAAGCCCAATTCTGATCAGTACTTCTGTCCCAAATCAGTGGAACCTATTGGCTGGGGTGTAGATTTATGAGGGGGAAAAAAAGCGTTGCTACTTTAAATCCTTAGATTTACTGGTTTGTTAAACAGAAACAAATAATTGATAAAATCATCTGAATCACTTTTTAAAAACATTTTATTTATTGTATTATTAGTGCTTTTAGGAAACTCCCTACCCTCAAGAATACTGCTTCTCCTGTAAGATTCTCAACTGGTAGCTGTTTCACTTTCCTTACTCCTAATACTATGGAGATGTGAAAGATACCCTCTGTGTCACATCCAATCTCTTTTCTTCCCTTTTCTTCCAAAACGCCTAGCTCCAATGATGTTCCTTCTTCATCCCTAGGAACAACAGATTTAAATTTGATGTCATCCTCCTTCTAACAAATATCATAGACACTTAGGCTCATCTCACATCCCATAGAATTTCGGCTGCCTGTCCCACATGACTACTTTCATAACTCTCGATGCTTTAAATATTGACATGGATAACTCACCCAACAATCATCTTTGTACCCTAGAACTTACCATTACTAATAAGCACAAACTTTCCATAATGTCAATTTCAATTCCTCTCTAATTCCACCCCTTCACTAGCTTACATGCTCTAAGATCCCAACACCAGTAACCAGAACTTAAGGTTTACTGCCCCTCTTGTATTACATTATTCCTCTCTTATTTCTTACCTTCTTTTGTATCTTTACCCAGCTTAAATTTCATGGTAAAACATTATAATCAATCCCTCACCTATGATTTCAACTCCCTTAGTAACACCACAATTCTAGTTCACATTCTCTGCGTACCTTGAACCTCTATATACCTACTTGAGCTTAGTGGTGTAAAACACACTATCATGCAGATTGTTCACATATAGAAGCATGTTTGCCAGCTTCTTACATACTCCTACTGCTGCTCAACAATTGTATTAGGTGTTTCCATTCTCCATTCAATCTGCCATCTTCCTAGATGACCATTTCAGACCCTGTCCTTTCTTCACAAACCTCCAAAATCTACACTCTTATCTGATGAGGTCAGCTCTTGCTTTATGAAAGAAATTCTAGCAGCCAAAATACCTTCTAGATGTTTCCACCACTGTTACAACCTTGCAATAGTTTTTTACGACAATACATACATTTTTCCTGTTTCATTAGAAATAAATTATTCATGCTTCTATCCAAAGGCAACACCTTCAGTTCTACGATAGATTCTACTATCACCATTTTCCTAAAGTACCCTATTTCTTCAATTTTTACCTTTGTTTTATTTATTTTTAGTTGTGTGCATGATCTTTCACATCTATGGGAAAGATGTAGCTTTTTCTCTTATCTTAAAACAAATTAAAAAACTGCTGAGCTCACTGCTGATCCTGCCTCTCCCTCTGCTTTATATAAAAACCTGTTTTTTTTCTTTACAACAACACTCCTTACAACACTTCACTTCCCTCATTTATTGTAATGCTTCTTTTCATATTACCCCTTGAGCCCATTCCAAGCAAGCCTATTGCTCGTAAAACACTTCTAATACAAGGTCAGCAATGACTTCTTAATCACTGATTTCAATAGTCAATTCTTAGTCTTCTTTTTTTTTTTTTTATACTTTAAGTTCTAGCATACATGTGCATAACGTGCAGGTTTGTTACATATGTATACTTATACCATGTTGATGTGCTGCACCCATCAACTCGTCAGCACACATCAATTCATCATTTATATCTTAGTCTTCATCTTGCTTGATCTATCTGCAGTATTTGCCATTCTCATCTTTAATACGCAATTTGTAACTTTTTCCATACTGTCACCACTCTCCTGAATGTCCTTGCATACTCTTATCTTTGCATTTGCTTCACTGTGTTCTCTCAATTCCTGCTCTAAAAACATTGGAATGCCCAAAAACTTAGTCCTTGGATTGCTTAAGTGTTAAAAATTTGACACGTGTACACCAACCAAATATCATTTTGTCACGCATTTTTAAATGCAGTTTTTATACTAGAGATTAAATTTAAATACCTTGTAGCTATTTAACACTGATTCAAAGACTTTTATAGTCAACTTTCTACTTGATATGTATACTTAGTTTTCTAATATGCAACTCAAAACAATCATACCCCAAACTTAGCTCTCAGACTCTAACATGTCATCAATACCACCACTTCTTCTTACAATCTTTGCAATCTCAGTTTAAGGCAACTGTGATCTTTGTTTTATAAACCTGTGAAATTGTATCTGTTACTTGCTTCTTTATAGAGGCCAAAATAGGCTTAGCACAAAATATATTCCTAGTGTGATAGATTTTAAAAATATCCTCTTTAGAAGGATATTTAAGATGTCCTCTTAAATGTATTCAATTAACATTTTCTTTGTCCTAACACCAATATTAACACACCTTTTTTTGACATATGTCTGATATTCTTTTATTTCTTTGCTACCTCTATTAATGAGTCATTTTATTTTCTAAGATTAAATGTTTAATGCTCTTTTAACAAAAGAAAAGAGCTATTTAAAACCCAGTTTGAAACTAAGCATTTAAATTGTTTTTAGATATTGATTTGATTTGTGATTACTGAGATGTTTAAATCATTTTTAACAACTTCTTTTATGTTTTCTACTTTCTCTGCTTTAAAAAATATTATTCTTGTCTTTTGATGAATTCATGCAGCTACCTTACATTTATTTTTCTCTAATGGTTTGAAAGTCTGACATCTCATTAATATTTTTTAAATGGTTCCCCTTGAAATTTTAACATGTGTATTTAAGCTTTGCTACTTCTATGCAATGCCTTTGTTAATCATTTTCTTTATATTTTTCTCATATAAATCAAGAATCTTAGCAATTATTTTGCTCTTCCTCCCACTCCCTGCCATCTTCTATATCAGCACATTGAAAAGCCTACTCTACATTAAGATAATCAATAAATTAAATCTAAAATAAAAAGTCCTATTGTTTTCTTCAAAAGCTACCTTTATTTATGCCTAAGCATAAATTATACCGGTTTTATTGTTCTTCACTATTTCTTATACAATCTCTCTCTCAGACTTATTGCTCCTTTTTTCAAAATGTCTCCTCTAGTAATTCTTCCAGACAGGGGTGGACATTGGGAAACATTGTGTGTTTAGGCATGTTTTCAGTGTTTTTATTTTGTGCTCACAGTTGAATGTTGGTTTGGTTAAATAAAGAGTTCTAGTGAAATAGTCATACTGCACATTTAGACAGATAATTCTTCAGAGTCTCGCACTTACTATTACTAATGAGAATCCAGATGTCTATCTGCTGTTATTCATTTCATAGCAGCCTCTACTTCCATCCCATCCCATAGAACTTCCAATGGAGTTATCCTTGGTGTTCTGAAATTTCTTTCTGATACGACAACGTATTGATCATTTTAAATTTACTTTCTTATTTTAGGTAGACAATACAAATCTAAGGACTTGTGCTTCCTTTTCAGAGCCTTTAAAGGAACTTTTAAAAATTATGTGTTAACTATCTTCCTACCTACTCTCCCCACTCTGTTGTCACTTTTGTATATAACAAGTACTGATGGTTGATGGAATTCGATGTCTTCTTTTGTATTAAATTTTATTTTCTTTCCTTGCCTTCCTCTCCCCTTCTCTGTCCCTCTTCGGTCTTATATACATACACACACATACTCACACACACTTGTGTGATGTATTGTAGAATTCATTGACTAATATCTCAGCTTGCTAATTGACTGAATTTAGCTGACTTCTTTTAACCTTATCTATTGATGTGCCACCCAATATTCTTTTGATTTTTATTTTTCAACTTTCATATTTCTCATTTCAATGATGTGCATTTAGACTTTTATACCCATAATTGTATTAATATTTTCATAATATTTTAAAGTCTGCCCACATATGTTCTGGAAAACACAAAGTGATTGCACACTGTTTTGTCTTATTCTCTTATCTTCATTTATAATATCCAACTTATCCCATCATGTTATAAGTATTTTTTTAACTTCATATGATTTTATATCTTGTATATTTTTCCTTTTTTAATACATTCTGCATCTCTGGAGCTCTGTCTTGTTTTGGTTTAGCATCAGTTTTCCAATGTCATTCAAGTATTTGGGTACTGGAAGAATTGGAATAATTGATTACAAATACACTGCAGTGCAAGAAACAGGGTTCAATAAATTCAAGATCTCATTGGTTCAAATAGGATTTAATGTTCACTGCCAGTCATACATCGACAGAAATAATATTTCCAGAAATAACAAAGGGTCACAACACAAGTCAGAATCATCATCCTGGAGAAATCATAGAGATTATCGTTGCCAAGGAAACTTTTTTGTTATACAATTACTTTTATTTATGTTAAACAAAACTTTGCCTTATCTAGATAGCATATGACTCAGTAATAGAAGTTCCTGTACAAATTATAATGTGTGTAGTGATTTATATCACTGAAGCAACCATTGTGAACTAAACAATTAGTACCAGATAATGAGTAATAATTTCAAATGAAGACAACCTAGAATCAACACTTCATTTTGATGGTAACGGTTCCAGAATGTCAAAGAGATACTAGACCCAGAAATGATAATTAAATTACCTACATTCACTCATTTGTATTGTAATTATTTTTTTTTTTTTTTTTTTTTCTTTTTTTATTTTTTATTATACTTTAAGTTCTAGGGTACATGTGCATAAGTTTATATCATGTATAACTCCCCAATGCAATCCCTCCTCCTCCCCCTCCCCATGATAGGCCCCAGTGTGTGATGTTCCCCTTCCGAGTCCAAGTGATCTCATTGTTCAGTTCCCACCTATGAGTGAGAACATGCGGTGTTTGGTTTTCTGTTCTTGTGATAGTTTGCTAAGAATGATGGTTTCCAGCTGCATCCATGTCCCTACAAAGGACGCAAACTCATCCTTTTTGATGGCTGCATAGTATTCCATGGTGTATATGTGCCACATTTTCTTAATCCAGTCTGTCACAGATGGACATCTGGGTTGATTCCAAGTCTTTGCTATTGTGAATAGTGCCGCAATAAACATACGTGTGCATGTGTCTTGTAGTAGAGTAATTTATAATCCTTTGGTTATATACCCAGTAGTGGGATGGCTGGGTCATATGGTACATCTAGTTCTAGATCCTTGAGGAATCGCCATACTGTTTTCCATAATGGTTGAACTAGTTTACAATCCCACCAACAGTGTAAAAGTGTTCCTATTTCTCCACATCCTCTCCAACACTATTGTTTCCTGACTTCTTAATGATTGCCATTCTAACTGGTGTGAGATGGTATCTCATTGTGGTTTTGATTTGCATTTCTCTGATGGCGAGTGATGACGAGCATTTTTTCATGTGTCTGTTGGCTGTATGGATGTCTTCTTTTGAGAATGTCTGTTCATATCCTTCCCCACTTTTGATGGGGTTGTTTGTTTTTTTCTTGTATATTTGTTTGAGTTCTTTGTAGATTCTGGATATTAGCCCTTTGTCAGATGAGTAGGTTGCAAAAATTTTCTCCCTTCTGTAGGTTGCCTGTTCACTCTGATGGTAGTTTCTTTTGCTGTGCAAAAGCTCTTTAGTTTAATGAGATCCCATGTGTCAATTTGGCTTTTGCTGCCGTTGCTTTTGGTGTTTTAGACATGAAGTCCTTGCCCATGCCTATGTCCTGAATGGTACTACCTAGATTTTCTTCTAGGGTTTTTATGGTATTAGGTCTAACATTTAAGTCTCTAATCCATCTTGAATTAATTTTCGTATAAGGGGTAAGGAAAGGATCCAGTTTCAGCTTTCTACTTGTGGCTAGCCAATTTTCCCAGCACATTTATTAAATAGGGAATCCTTTCCCCATTCTTGTTTCTCTCAGGTTTGTCAAAGATCAGATGGCTGTAGATGTGTGGTATTATTTCTGAGGACTCTGTTCTGTTCCATTGGTCTATATCTCTGTTGTGGTACCAGTACCATGCTGTTTTGGTTACTGTAGCCTTGTAGTATAGTTTGAAGTCAGGTAGCGTGACGCCTCCAGCTTTGTCCTTTTGACCTAGGATTGTCTTGGCAATGCGGGCTCTTTTTTGGTTCCATATGAACTTTAAAGCAGTTTTTCCAATTCTGTGAAGAAACTCATTGGTAGCTTGATGGGGATGGCATTGAATCTATAAATAACCTTGGGCAGTATGGCCATTTTCACGATATTGATTCTTCCTATCCATGAGCATGGTATGTTCTTCCATTTGTTTGTGTCCTCTTTGATTTCACTGAGCAGTGGTTTGTAGTTCTCCTTGAAGAGGTCCTTTACATCCCTGTAAGCTGGATTCCTAGGTATTTTATTCTCTTTGAAGCAATTGTGAATGGAAGTTCATTCCTGACTTGGCTCTCTGCTTGTCTGTTACTGGTGTATAAGAATGCTTGTGATTTTTGCACATTAATTTTGTATCCTGAGACTTTGCTGAAGTTGCTTATCAGCTTAAGGAGATTTTGGGCTGAGACGATGGGTTTTTCTAAATATACAATCATGTCATCTGCAAACAGGGACAATTTGACTTCTTCTTTTCCTAACTGGATACCCTTGATTGTATTGTAATTATTAAGGATTTACATGCAAGAAGAACTTAGAGCCCCCACAGTCAGAGATATTGAGTGTGCAATAATTATTTCGTGCCTACCAAATGACTAGACACAATCTCAATAGCCAATTTAAATCTAATGGTTGAACTAATCAATCCCAAGTGAAGAAAAGAAAAAGTGTGAAAATTTTTAAATGGACTATAAGAGTAAGACAAAAAAAAATTACCCATCGTAGCCTTATAGAAGTATTGCAATTTCCATTCTAGGAAGTATTATGATTTTTTTTTTTTTAGTATTTCTTATAAAATAAAAAGAGAGTTAAGAGAATCTATTTTCAACTTTAGTTAGCAATGACCTTATCTTTGAACTCAAAGTCATTGAAAATATTATTGAGTATTGAGATTCACTGTTATTTATCAAATACAAATTCAATTGTATTCTATATGAAGTAACAACTTGTAGAAAGAAGCTTATGGGCTTGAGAATACAAGACATGGTGAAGATGTCACACAGAAAGAAAGTTAGTTCCTGTATCAAAAGTACAAAAGTGAAATTACAAGGTATTCCTGTGGTATTGACTGTCATCAAAGATGAAAATATATAAAAATAAATGGCAAATAAAGTGACATTAGAAACTCTTCAGAATCGGAGTCTTCCCTTGAAGGTACATGTGGGTGAAATGTGAACCTTCACAATGAGGCTTCATTGTGAAGTGAAAGAAAGCGTGTAGAAATGAACACGTATCCACTATTATTTGCCTATAATTTTGAATTCCAATGTATGATTTTTTTTTTTTTTTTTTGCATAACCCACTTGGCAGACTAGCATGACCTACTCTAAGACAACCTAGAATCTTTATGTATATCAATCAGTGAATCAGATATTTCTTCTGTTGAAGAAATATCAGTGGCCCTGCCCTTTCTGTGAACTGTTAATCATATATTATGTATCTTCCTTTGAGAAATTTTGAAATCTGAACTATAATTTGTTCCAAGTGTTTTAAGAAGAGATAGTATGGCTCATGTCTGTAATCCCAGCACTTTGGGAGGCCAAGGCAGGCAGATCACCAGGTCAGGAAATCGAGATCATCCTGGCCAACATGGTGAAACCCTGTCTCTATTAAAAATACAAAAAAATTAGCTGGGCATGGTGGTACGCAACTGTAGTCCCAGCTACTGGGGAGGCTGAAGCAGGAGAATTGTTTGAACTCAGGAGGCAGAGGTTGCAGTGAGCCAAGATTGCACCTCTGCACTCCAGCCAGGGGATAGAGTGAGACTCCATCTCAAAAAAAAAAAAAAAAAAAAAAAAGAAGGGATGGTAGATCTGTATTTGAGTAGTCAACAAGAAGGCAAAAATTGTATTTCTGTAAACAAAAATAATATGATATGTGCTATTAAATATACAATTCTATTTATTTATTCTCCATTTATATATCCAATTGAGCATGACCTTTTCAAGCAGCTAATAATTCCAACAGTGTTTCCATGTATGGATTTAGAAACTATGTGCATATGGTTGTACGCATAGCTGGGTATATAGATAGATATCTGGATAATGTTGATATAATGGTTTTTAGTCATGACTGATTTCTGTCCTGAGAGGATAACTATGAAACACATCTGATGGCAATTCAATGAAATATGCAAGTAATCAATTTGGATAATATTGTTGGAGTTTAATAAAGGTTTTTAATAAAATAAAAATATAAGACTGATTTTTGCAGATTATTTCAAGCATTTTTGTACAGGTATTATAATAAAGCAAAATGATTTTCCAAAAGTTTAGTCATAAGTATGAGCTCTATCAAATAGTCATGTCAAAGGCAGTAATTTTGTTGCAACACTCCTATATGCATGTTTAAAAAGTCATTCTTCTAACTTGAAAATAAAAACCTACATCTTCTAATGCAGAGTAATAGGACATATTCATTGGCATTTCATTACTTTTTATTTGGAAAATGACTATTTGCTACCAGTTCTTCTCCGTGGCAATCCCAGTGCTTTTCCATATGTAAAAACATGACATTACAGTATTAATACCCTACCTTTTATATATGCATGGTTATATATATTTACGTGTGTATATGTGTGTGTGTGTGTGTGTGTGTTGACCTGAATCAATTTGTTCATTAGGCAATTATTGGGTTCTTTCAGTAAATATCTGTAGGCTCTGATCATTATAGATGGAGAGAACCTTTGTAATTCCTCACATACAGCCCTACTACCAAGTAAATATTATAATTTTAAAAGTTTTGTACTAAGTTTTTCCAAACTTACAAATATTTATTGACAAGAAGGCACAAAAAATTACTACAGAACATGTTCCTAAAAGTTCAGAGAAGCCTCACTCTAAGCTCTGTCCTCGGGCATTCCAACAGGCCTGTTGACTGAAAGATTCATCTATGGTATGTACAACAATATTTTTACAGCATAATAAGCCAATCTAGGATTCTTAGGCAACAGAGTGCCGCAGGAAATGGGGTGATACAAAACGAAAGAATTATAGCACTAAATTGAATAGTTTGAAGTTGATGGAATTTCATACCCTATTTATGCTGAAGCAGTTTGTATTATTTCTAACAACTATATTCTTAAATATGAGTATCAAAAATTAAATTAAATCTCTCTTTTTTTTTTTTGAGACGGAGTCTCGCACTGTAGCCCAAGTTGGAGTGCAGTGGCAGGATCTCAGCTCACTGCAAGCTCCGCCTCCTGTGTTTACGCTATTCTCCTGCCTCAGCCTCCCGAGTAGCTGGGACTACAGGCGCCCGCCACCTCACCTGGCTATTTTTTTGTCGAGACGGGGTTTCACCGTGTTAGCCAGGATGGTCTCGATCTTCTGACCTCGTGATCCGCCCGTCTTGGCCGCCCAAAGTGCTGGGATTACAGGCTTGAGCCACCGTGCCTGGCCTAAATTAAATTTCTTAATTCAGATATTCAGTTTCGGTTATGTTAACTACTTCTGAAATATGGATTCCTGATCATGGTATATCAAATTCTCGTGTTCTCATCTTGTGTATAGAACACATTTGTAAATGCATCTGAAAGTTTTTGGATGTTATAGTGACTTAAGAGAACTCCTGACATTTTGTGTGTGGAGGCCAGAGATATTTTAGCATTGTATACATTTAATTGGAGTCTCTGCAAAAAAAGTAAGAGCAAAATATGTGAATTTATGCTTTTCCCTGTTTGAATATGCAAAAAAATCACATTTTTCAGTTCATTACTTCTTGTACTCCAATTATACACATTAGACTTTCTAATTCTATCTTTCCTATCTCTTAATATCCCCTTCCTCTTTTCAATCTCTATTACTTTCTACTTCATTCTGTATTTTTATGTTATTTATTTCTCTGCATGTTATCTTTCTCTTGAGCAGTGTTTAATCTACTGTTTACATTTTTGGATGTTTATTTAAATTTATAAGTTTCTTAGTTTCAGTTATTTTAGTTACTTTTAGTTTCATTTTCTCTTTCTGATGTATTCATTTATGAAAATATCTTAAAATTGTCCAGTTTTGTGATTTGATACCTTATGTTCTTAAAAAGTTTCACAAGTAGTTTTTAAAAATATTATTCATACAATAATTCTAACACTTTTAGTCTTGGGTGGTCTAAATCAGTTTTTTTAATCATTTATGTAAATTCATCAAAGTAGCTTGCCTTTTGT
>NW_022681045.1:0-43876 GCF_009764315.1 Trachypithecus francoisi | reverse complement strand
TATGAAACATCAGGGACCTTATAAATTTTTTTCTTTGAGACAGGGTCTCACTCTGTTGCCCAGACGAGTGCAATGGACGATCTTGGTCACCACAACCACGTTGGCCTCCCATGCTCAAGTGATTCTCCTGCCTCAGCCTCCAGAGTACCTGGGATTATGGGCATGTGCCACTACCCCCTGGCTAGTTTTTGTTTTTAGTGAAATGGGGTTTCACCTGTTGGCAAGGCGTACTTGAACTCATGACCTCAAATTATCTACCTGCCTCATACTCCCAAAGTGCTAGGATTACAGGTGTGAGCCACCATGCCTGTCCATTATGCCTTTTTTTTTTTTTTTTTTTTTTTTTTTTTTTTTTTGAGACGGAGTCTCGCTCTGTCACCCAGGCTGGAGTGCAGTGGCCGGATCTCAGCTCACTGCAAGCTCCGCCTCCCGGGTTCACGCCATTCTCCTGCCTCAGCCTCCCAAGTAGCTGGGACTACAGGCGCCTGCCAACGCGCCCGGCTAGTTTTTGTATTTTTAGTAGAGACGAGTTTCACCATGTTAGCCAGGATGGTCTCGATCTCCTGACCTCGTGATCCGCCCGCCTCGGCCTCCCAAAGTGCTGGGATTACAGGCTTGAGCCACCGCGCCCGGCCCATTATGCCTTTTATGGCATAGCTTAAGCACCATATTCAAAGAAATTTGTTCTGTCAAATAGAGTATTAATTATATATGAGACATAGGATAATTAGTAATAAATGTGTCTTAAAACAATCTTCTCACCTAAAAATTAGAAAAATTTTCCCACTGAAGAGTATATTACTCTTTCTATTCTAAAGAAAAAACAATGTTAAATGTATAGATTTCAGCGATACAATGTCACCAAACAAAAAATGTATTCTTAACTCTAAGAGATAATAAATAAATTTCAATCATACCATCCTCTTCATCTTCAGCCTCTTCTGCTTCCATAGGGTCATATTCATCTTGATTGCTGTCTTCTTCAGTTTCATCGTCATCCTTAGAATTATCTTTTCTTTTATCTTCTTTCTGTAATTTAAAATGCCTTTATTTATTTACTTATTTTTAGAAGATGGGGTTTTGCCATATTGCCCAGGCTGGTCTCCAGCTCCTGGGTTCAAGCGATCCGCTGGCCTGTGCCTTCCGAAGGGCTAGAATTATAGGCATGAGTCTCTTCAGCCAGTGGTTATAATAATATTATTATAATATTATCATAATAATTATTATATATATTATATATATATATTTTTTCTTGAGATGGAGTCTGGCTCTGTCACCCAGACTGCAGTGCAGTGGTGTGATCACCCTATACTGCAACCTCCGCCTCCTGGGTTCAAGTGATCCACCCACGTCAGCTTCCCAAAGTGCTGGGATTACAGGTGTGAGCCAATGCACCTGGCTTAAAAGCATTGTAAATTAAGCAAGTAATCTCATCAAACATTAAATTACTAAAACTGAAAAATAGTAAATCCATTAAAGTTATTTAAAAGTTTTACAATGGAAATTACTATTTTGTTTGCTTGTCTGTTTGTTTGTTTGTTTTGAGATACAGCCTCACTCTGTTGCTCAGACTGGAGTGTAGTGGCACAATCTGGGCTTACTGAGGCCTCCAACTCCTGGCTTCAGGCTATCCTCCTGCCTCACCCTCCCAAATAGCTGGGACCTCAGGAACATGACACCATGTCCAGCTAATTTCTGTCATTTTTGTAGAGAGGGAGTTTCACCATGTTGTTCAGGATGGTCTCGAAGTACTGGAGTCAAACAATCTGTCCTCCTCGGACTCCCAATGCACTGGGCTTATAGGAGCCAGCCACTGTACCCACACTATACATGTATGATAATAATCAGGCTGGGTGCAGTGGCTCATGTCTGTAATCCCAGAACTTTGCGAGGCTGAGGCAGGCAGATGGCTTGAGGTCAGGAGTTTGAGACCAGCGTGGCCAATATGGTGAAACCCTGCCTCTACTTAAAAAAAAAAAAATTAGCTCGGCAAGGTGGTGTGCACCTGTAGTCCCAGCTACTTAGGAGGCTGAGGCAGGAGAATAATTTGAAACTGGGAGGGAGAGGTTGCAGTGAGCCAAGATTACACCACTGCACTTCAGCAAGCCTGGTCAACGGAGAAAATCTCTGTCTCAAAAAAAGGAAAAAAAAATTTTTTAAAAATAAAGTATTAGAAAACTAGCTGTAGATGCTCATATTGGCTTAATTTGAAGACCTGAATTTCTTTTCTTTTCTTTTGTTTTTTCTTTCTTTCTTTCTTTTTTTTTTTTTTTTTCCAGACAGAGTCTCGCTATATACCCCAGGCTGGAGTGCAGTGGTGCGATCTTGGCTCACTGCAACTTCCACCTCCTGGGTTGAAGTGATTCTCCTGCCTCCACCTCCCAAACAGCTAGGACTATAGGCATGTGCCATCACATCTGACTAATTTTTTGCATCTTTAGTAGAGATGAGGTTTTACCATGTTAGCCGTGATGGTCTCAAAGACTTGATTTTCTAATATAGTAAAATGTTTCCGTTTGACTTTTACATCTAATATTCTGATGGAAATCAACATCAACCTTTATAACCTAGAAGAGTTAACTGAAAGCTTCTAAACCGGGTTGTTATTACAGAACTTCCTTTCATCTCTATCTTATTTGTTATCTTTATTATCACCTGATTTTCTCTGTTTGGGTTTTGGCTCATCAGTTTCATCATCTTTCTTCTTTTTTAAATATTTTCTCTCATATTTTTTGCTTTTCTAATCCTTTTCTTTTTTTTCCTCTTTCTCAGGAAGAGATAGTAATGATTTGTATATACGGACACCAAAATCTCTTTGAAGCATTTCATTGAAAAGTTCTGCGAACAATGAAACCTATAAAAAGATATCAACATGAACCCAGTCAAATTTCAACAGAAACAATAAAGCCAGCACAGTAATTTGTCAAAAAAAACTTGCCACGTACAATGATCATGTAAACTTATCAAACATTTTAACACAACCATTAATCCTCCCCTTTCCCCACCATAGGCCCCAGTGTGTGATGTTCCCCTTCCCGTGTCCAAGTGATCTCATTGTTCAATTCCCACCTATGAGTGAGAACATGCGGTATTCGGTTTTCTGTTCTTGTGATAGTTTGCTGAGAATGATGGTTTCCAGCTGCATCCATGTCCCTACAAAGGACACAAACTCATCCTTTTTTATGGCTGCACAGAATTCCATGATGTATATGTGCCACATTTTCTTAATCCAGTCTGTCACTGATGGACATTAGGGTTGATTCCAAGTCTTTGCCATTGTGAATAGTGCCGCAATAAACACACGTGTGCATGTGTCTTTATACCAGCATGATTTATGATCCTTTGGGTATATACCCAGTAATGGGATGACTGGGTCAAATGGTATTTCTAGTTCTAGATCCTTGAGGAATCGCCATACTGTTTTCCAAAATGGTTGAACTAGTTTACAATCCCACCAACAGTGTAAAAGTGTTCCTATTTCTCCACATCCTCTCCGGCACCCATTGTTTCCTGACTTTTTAATGATTGCCATTCTAACTGGTGTGAGATGGTATCTCATTGTGGTTTTGATTTGCATTTCTCTGATGGCCAGTGATGATGAGCATTTTTTTCATCTGTATGTTGGCAGTATGAATGTCTTCTTTTGAGAAATGTCTGTTCACATCCTTTGCTCACTTTTTGATGGGGTTGTTTTTTTCTTGTAAATTTGTTTGATTTCTTTGTAGGTTCTGGATATTAACCCTTTGCCAGATGAGTAGATTGCAAAAATTTTCTCCCATTCTGTAGGTCGCCTGTTCACTCTGATGGTAGTTTCTTTTGCTGTGCAGAAACTCTTTAGTTTAATTAGATCCTGTTTGTCAATTTTGGCTTTTGTCGCCATTGCTTTTGGTGTTTTAGACATGAAGTCCTTGCCCATGCCTATGTCCTGAATGGTATTACCTAGGTTTTCTTCTAGGGGTTTTATTGTATTAGGTCTAACATTTAAGTCTCTAATCCATCTTGAATTAATTTTCGTATAAGGAGTAAAGAAAGGATCCAGTTTCTGCTTTCTATTTATGGCTAGCCAATTTTCCCAGCACCATTTATTAAACAGGGAATCTTTTTCCCCATTTCTTGTTTTTGTCAGGTTTGTCAAAGATCAGATGGCTGTAGAAGTGCGGTATTATTTCTGAGGGCTCTGTTCTGTTCCATTGTTCTATATCTCTGTTTTGGTACCAGTACCATGCTGTTTTGGTTACTGTAGCCTTGTAGTATAATTTGAAGTCAGGTAGCATGGTGCCTCCAGCTTTATTCTTTTGACTTAGGGTTGTCTTGGCAATGCGGGCTCTTTTTTGGTTCCATATGAACTTTAAAGCTGTTTTTTCCAATTCTGTGAAGAAAATCATTGGTAGCTTGATGGGGATGGCATTGAATCTATAAATTACCTTGGGCGGTATGGCCATTTTCACAATATTGATTCTTTCTGTCCATGAGCATGGTATGTTCTTCCATTTGTTTGTGTCTTCTTTTATTTCACTGAGCAGTAGTTTGTAGTTCTCCTTGAAGAGATCCTTTACATCCCTTGTAAGTTGGATTCCTAGGTATTTTATTCTCTTTGAAGCTATTGTGAATGGGAGTTCATTCATGATTTGACTTTCTGTTTGTCTGTTACTGGTGTATAAGAATGCTTGTGATTTTTGCACATTAATTTTGTATTCACCTATTTCTAAGGCTAAAGTCCATTGCCTTCGTTGCCCTCAATAGACTCTTAAAAAAGGCTAAAATGGGACACATGCAGTAGCTCATGCTTGTAATCCCAGCACTTTGGGAGGCTGAGGCAGGTGGATCACAAGCTTAGGAGTTCAAGACCAGACTGGTCAATATGTGAAACCTCTCTCTATGAAAAATACAAAAATTAGCAGGATGTGGAAGCGCACACCTGTGATCCAAGCTACTTGGAAGGCTGAGGCAGGAGAATCACTGGAACCCAGGAGGCAGAGGTTGCAGTGAGCCAAGATCATGCCACTATATAACAGCCTGGGTGACAGGGTGAAACTCTGTCTCAAAAAGAAAAAAAAAAGGCGGTGCTTGGGGAGCCAAAACTTGAAAGGTAGACCACAGCTCTTAAATGTGTCATCTTTGTAAATCTGATATATTTGCAAAAATATTTTAATCACATCATTTTCTGATTAAAAAGGATAATGCAAATTATTGTAACTCTAATTTATTTTAGCATATTTTATAAAGTTCATAGAGTTGCCCAAATCTTTTTATTTCAAATCGAATTGTAGTCTCACTCTGCTACCCAGGCCGGCCTTGCTCTGTCTCCCCTGTTTCTCAGGGGCCTAGATGCTTCTCGGTCTGGCTGAATGTCTTCAAAACAGATCACTTCCGAGTCCCTCAGGGAGACACTCTTCGGATGTCTCCAAATCTGTTTCTGCTTGCTTGGGCAGGTTCGATGACCCTGGAGTTCTTGGCTTCCATACGTGCCTCCGACAGGGAAGCTGTCTTGCTCTCCCTGTTTCACCTCATGGCTGGGTGGCTCGCCTAGCATGAACGGTAGGTGACCCTGACTGGCCTTGTCTTCTTGGACAGGCGGTGTGGCGTTTCCCCTCTGAACTTCTCCTCTCATTCTTGAGGGACGGCCTCTCCTCTACTCCTGGGTGGGCTGACTCCCTGAATCTTCTGGCCCCTCCTGGATCCCAGGCGTTCTTTGATTACCCTTGGAATCCACCGACAGGTCCCTTGGGACCTTCTTCCACGGGCACAGGCCTGGATACCGCTGTTGGTTTCGCCGTTGCCCCGTATGCCCCGGTTGGCACACATTCCCATCGTCTGCTCGGGGATACGCCAGTGCCACGCGTGGGGCCATTGGCTCCGCCGCCGAACTGCTCCTGTCCCTGTTTGCGCATGTCCTGGAAAGCAGTAGCAGCTTGCAGGAGCCCCAGGGCTTTTGCAAGCGGGGGCAGGCCTAAGCTCTTTCAGAGGGGGAGGGAGGCCTAGGGCTCATGGATCAGTGACTTTTCCGCTGACACCACGCCTTAAGGCCCAGGGGATGATTCTGTGCTACAGCGAGGCCCCGCCTGCCTCAGCAGATGATGGCGAGCCCATCCTTTCTCACCCAGAGGGGCCCAAAATCTCATCTGAAGAGGAGTCCTGAGACCCCAGCAGACGCCCTGAAGCTCCCCCTCCACCGGTGGAAGTCGGCTCAAGGAGGTCCTGAAGACAGGACTCTGGGGGGGTCTTGCTACTGGGATGCCCGCGGCCCCTTCTCCCACGCCGCCCCCTGCTGGAGCCCGGATCCCGCGGCCGCCGGGGCTGCAGCGGGAGCCCTCAGCGGCCCCCACACCCCCTGCCCCACCACACTCACGCCCCCTCCCACCCCATCCCCGGCCCCGGCGCCCCGCGCAGCCGCGGTTGTTTAAAGGGGCCGCAGCCTGACTTCCAGGTGGGGAGCGAGAGTGGGCCCGGCGCGGCAGGGTCAGCGCGCATGCGCGAGGCGCGAGCGGCCCCTCCCGTCACAGAGATTCCCACGGTTGTCTTAGAAACCAGCCCCTGAGGCCTGGCAAAGCAGGAGCCCTAGGTGGCCGTGCTTGGGTGTCAGCGCTGCGAGGCTCCTGCCTCACCTCTCCACGGGGTCGACAGGAACCTCTCCGGATGGACGCCGGGAGTCGCAATGCGCCGACCAGGATGACAAAACCGCAGGCGGAGTCGGGGGGGAAGCGGCGCGTCCTGCCAGCCTCAGGCCTGCCCGGAGGGTGTTGGGGTTGAGTCCCCTCAAAAGTCTTGACCCCCGTGATCTCCAGGACAGGTCCGCCCATGTGTCCGTGGGCTGCTCTCTCCCCCGAGGGGCCTTCACGCCGGGAGCAGAAGCCTGCAGCATCAGGGCTTGCCTGCGGGGGTGTGTTTCTGTGCCGCTGCTGTGTGACTGTGTGCGTCTGTGTCTCTCCCATTCTCTCTTCTCTCTCTGTCCCTCACTCTCTCTCTCCCTCTTTCTGTTGGTTTGTGTGTGTGTATGCGCGCCAGTGTGCGTGTGTGCGTTCCGACGAATGCGCCCTGTGCGCCCAACAGCGACTTCTTGCGTGTCGGCCTGGCTCTGCTGAGCCTGTTTCTGCCTCTGTGCCTGGGTCGTGTGGCGGCTTGTCAATGGTTTTCGCTGCCATTCCACTTTGGGTCCGTGAGGGCCTCGCCCACGTGAGGAGATGCGTCTCCCCGCAGCAATGGATATCTCATTACCCTTGCCGAGCGAGCGAGGGAGCGAGCGAGCCAGCGGCCTCTCTCCTAGGCTCAAGATAACCATAATCCAGCCAGGAAAAAAGCCCCAGAGGAGCTCATCGCCCTGCAGGAGAGGAGCAGACCCGCCTCAGAGGAGACGCTTGTACCTTTTCACGGGTCTTCTCTGAGAAGTGAAACCAGACCACGGTAGAAACTTGAAGAGGAAGCCGGGAAGGGGAGATGCCAAGCCTCCCAGTCCCTGGAACGCTGGTCTCTCTGGACAAGTCAGCCTTTGGGCAACCCTCCCCTTAGGCCCGCAGCAGTGTCACCCAGCAGTATCCGGCCTGGGCTCCGGCCTCTGCTATGTCCTCCCTCTTGCTCTGTCTCCCCTGTTTCTCAGGGGCCTACATGCTTCTCGGTCTGGCTGAATGTCTTCGACACAGATCACTTCCCAGTCCGTCAGGGAGACACTCCTCGGAGATCCCTGTCATCAGGATTTCTCTCTCCAAACCTGTTTCTGCTCTTTGGGCAGGTTGGATGACCCTGGAGCTCTCGGCTTCCATACGTGCCTCCGACAGGGAAGCTGTCTTGCTCTCCCTGTTTCACCTCATGGCTGGGTGGTTGCCTAGCATGAACGGTAGGTGACCCTGACTGGCCTTGTCTTCTTGGACAGGCGGTGTGGCGTTTCCCCTCTGAACTTCTCCTCTCATTCTTGAGGGACGGCCTCTCCTCTACTCCTGGGTGGGCTGACTCCCTGAAACTTCTGGCCCCCTCCTGGATCCCAGTTCTTTGATTACCCACGGACAGGTCCCTTGGGACCCTTTTCCACGGGCACAGGCCTAGACACCGCTGTTGGTTTCCCCGTCGCCCCGTATGCCCGGGCTGACACACATTCACATCGTCTGCTCGGGAATCGGCCAGTGCCACGCGTGGGGCCATTGACTCCGCCGCGGAACTGCCCCGTCCCTGTTTGCGCGTGTCCTGGAAAGCAGTAGCAGCTTGCAGGAGCCCCAGGGCTTTTGCAAGCGGGGGTAGGCCGCCGCTCTTTCAGAGGGGGAGGGAGGCCGAGGGCTCGTGGGTCAGTGACTTTTCAGCTGGCACCACGCCTTAAGGCCCAGGGGATGATTCTGTGCTGCAGCGAGGCCCTGCCTGCCTCAGCAGATGATGGCGAGCCCATCCTTTCTCACCTGGACGGGTCCAAAATCCCATCTGAAGAGGAGTCCTGAGACCCCAGCAGACGCCCTGAAGCTCCCCTTCCACCGGTGGAAGTCGGCTCAAGGAGCTCCAGAAAACAGGACTCCGGGGGGTCTTGCTACTGGGATGCCCGCGGCCCCTTCTCCCACGCTGCCCCCTGCTGGAGCGCGGATCCGGAGGCCGCTGGGGCTGCAGCGGGAGCACCCAGCGGCACCCCACCCTTCCCTGCTGCCCACCGCGCACACGCCCCCTCCCACCCCAATCCTGGCTCCGGCGCCCCGCGCAGCCGCCCTTGTTTAAAGGGGCTGTGGCCTGACTTCCAGGTGGGGAGCGCGAGTGGGCCCGGCGCGGCAGAGCCAGTGCGCATGTGCGAGGCGCGAGCGGCCTCTCGCGTCACAGTGATTCCCACGGTTGTCTTAGAAACCAGCCCCCTGAGGCTTGGCAAAGCAGGAGCCCTCCGTGACGGTCGGTGCTTGGGTGTCGGGGCTGCGAGGCTCCTGCCTCACCTCTCCACGGGGTCCACGGGATCGTCTCCGGACGGACGCCGGGAGTCGCAATGCGCCGGCCAGGACGACAAAACCGCAGGCGGAGTCCGGGGGAAGCAGCGCGTCGTCCCAGCCTCAGGCCTGCCCGGACGGTGTTGGGGTGAGTCTCCCCAAAAGTCTTGCCCTCGTGATCTCCAGGACAGGTCCGCCCGCGTGTCCGTGGGCTGCTCTCTCCCCCGCGATGGGCCTTCACGCCGGGAGCAGAAGCCTGCAGCGTCAGGGGTTGCCTGCGCGGGGGGTGGGGGGGTAACGGGTGGGTGGGTGTGGGGGGTGTGTTTCTGTGCCGCTGCTGCTGTGCGACTGTGTGTGTCTGTGTCTCTCCCATTCTCTCTTCTCTCTCTGTCCGTCACTCTCCGTGTCTTTCCCTCTTTCTGCCGGTTTGCGGGTGTGTGCCCGTGTGCGTGTGTGCGTTCGGACGAATGCGCCCTGTGCGCCCAAAAGCGACTTCTTGCGTGTTGGCCTGGCTCTGCTGAGCCTCTTTCTTCTGCCTCTGTGCCTGGGTCTTGCGGCCGCTTGTCAATGGTTTTCGCCACCGTTCCCCTTTGGGTCCCTGAGGGCCTCGACCACGTGAGGAGATGCGTCTTCGCAGCAATGGAAATCTCGTTACCCTTGCCGAGCGGACTCTCTCCTGGGATCAAGGTAACCACAGTCCAGCAAGGGACAAAAGCCCCAGAGGAGCTCGTCGCCCTGCAGGAGAGGAGCAGACCCGCCTCAGAGGAGACGCTTGTACCTTTTCATGGCTCTACTCTGAGAAATGAAGCCACACCACGGCCGAAGCTTGAAGAGGAAGCTGGGAGGGGGAGACGCCAGGCCTCCCAGTCCCTGGAACGCTGGCCTCTCTGGACAAGTCAGCTGTTGGGCAACCCTCCCCTTAGGCCTGCGGCGGTGGCACCGGGCAGTATCCGGCCTGGGCTCCGGCCTCTGCTATGTCCTCCCTCTTGCTCTGTCTCCCCTGTTTCTCAGGGGCCTACATGCTTCTCGGTCTGGCTGAATGTCTTCGACACAGATCACTTCCCAGTCCGTCAGGGAGACACTCCTCGGAGATCCGTGTCGTGACGGTTTCTCTCTCCGAACCTGTTTCTGCTTGCTTGGCCGGGTTCGATGACCCTGGAGACCTTGGCTGCCATATGTGTCTCCGACAGGGAAGCTGTCTTGCTCTCCCTGCTTCACCTCATGGCTGGGTGGCCTGCCTAGCATGAGCGGTAGGCGACTGTGACTGGCCTTGTCTTCTTGGACAAGCGTCTTCACTTCCCGTCTCGTTCTTGAGGGACGGACAGCCTCTCCTCTGCTCCTCTGAGCAGGTGGACTGACCCCCTGAATCTTCTGGCCCCCTCCTGGATCCCAGGCGTTCTTTGATTTCCCTTGGAATGGACAGACAGGTCCCTTGGGACCCTCTTCCACCGGGCACAGGCCTGGACTCCGCTGTCGGTTTCGCCGTCGCCCCTATGCCCAGGCTGACACACATTCACATCGTCTGCTCGGGGATAGGCCAGTGCCATGCGTGGGGCCATTGGCTCCGCCGCCGAACTGCACCTGTCGCTGTTTGCGCCTGTCCAGAAAGCAGTAGCAGCTTGCAGGAGCCCCAGGGCTTTTGCAAGCGGGGCTAGGCCACAGCTCTTTCAGAGGGGGAGGGAGGCCGAGGGCTGGTGGGTCAGTGAATTTTCAGCTGGCACCACGCCTTAAGGCCCAGGGGACGATTCTGTGCTGCAGCGAGGCCCTGCCTGCCTCAGCAGATGATGGCGAGCCCATCCTTTCTCACCCGGACGGGTCCAAAATCCCATCTGAAGAGGAGTCCTGAGACCCCAGCAGACGCCCTGAAGCTCCCCCTCCACCGGTGGAAGTCGGCTCAAGGAGGTCCTGAAGACAGGACTCCGGGGGTCTTGCTACTGGGATGCCCGCGGCCCCTTCTCCCACGCTGCCCCCTGCTGGAGCGCGGATCCGGCGGCCGCTGGGGCTGCAGCGGGAGCCCCCAGCGGCACCCCCCTCCCCCTGCCCCACCGCGCACACGCCCCCTCCCACCCCAATCCCGGCCCCGGCGCCCCGCGCAGCCGCGGTTGTTTAAAGGGGCCGCGGCCTGACTTCCAGGTGGGGAGCGCGAGTGGGCCCGGCGAGGCAGGGCCAGTGCGCATGCGCAAGGCGGGAGCGGCCTCTCGCGTCACAGTGATTCCCACGGTTGTCTTAGAAACCAGCCCCCTGAGGCTTGGCAAAGCAGGAGCCTTCCGTGGCGGTCGGTGCTTGGGTGTCCGGGCTTCGAGGCTCCTGCCTCACCTCTCCACGGGGTCCACGGGATCGTCTCCGGACGGACGCCGGGAGTCGCAATGCGCGGGCCAGGATGACAAAACCGCAGGCGGAGTCCGGGGGAAGCAGCGCGTCGTCCCAGCCTCAGGCCTGCCCGGAGGGTGTTGGGGTGAGTCTCCCCAAAAGTCTTGCCCCCGTGATCTCCAGGACAGGTCCACCCGCGTGTCCGTGGGCTGCTGTCTCCCCCGAGGGGCCTTCAGAAGCAGAAGCCCGGAGCAGAAGCCTGCAGCGTCAGGGGTTGCCTGCGGCGGGCTGGGGGTGTGGTTCTGTGCCACTGCTGCTGTGTGACTGTGTGTGTCTGTGTCTCTCCCATTCTCTCTTCTCTCTCTGTCCGTCACTCTCCGTGTCTTTCCCTCTTTCTGCCTGTTTGCGTGTGTGTGCCCGTGTGCGTGTGTGCGTTCCGACGAATGCGCCCTATGCGCCCAAAAGCGACTTCTTGCGTGTTGGCCTGGCTCTGCTGAGCCTCTTTCTTCTGCCTCTGTTCCTGGGTCTTGCGGCTGCTTGTCAATGGTTTTCGCCACAGTTCCCCTTTGGGTCCCTGAGGGCCTCGACCACGTGAGGAGATGCGTCTTCCCCGCAGCAATGGAAATCTCGTTACCCTTGCCGAGCGGACTCTCTCCTGGGATCAAGGTAACCACAGTCCAGCAAGGGACAAAAGCCCCAGAGGAGCTCGTCGCCCTGCAGGAGAGGAGCAGACCCGCCTCAGAGGAGACGCTTGTACCTTTTCATGGCTCTACTCTGAGAAATGAAGCCACACCACGGCCGAAGCTTGAAGAGGAAGCTGGGAGGGGGAGATGCCAAGCCTCCCAGTCCCTGGAACGCTGGCCTCTCTGGACAAGTCAGCTGTTGGGCAGCCCTCCTCTTAGGCCCGCGGCGGTGGAAGCCATGTTAAGTGTTCATTGACAGATGAATGGATAAGCAAAATGTGGTATAGCCATACAATGGGATATTATTCAGCTTTTACAAGGAAGGAAAGTTGATACATGCAACAACATGGATGAATCTTCAGGACATTGTGTTCAGTGAAATAAACCAGTCACAAAAAGACAAATACTACAAGATTCCAATTACATGGATACCTAGAATAGTCTAATTCATACAGACAGAAAGTAAAATGATGGTTTCCAGGCCCCAAAGCCAACATAAAGCAGCGGTTGTGGACAGCTTTGTTTTCAGCTGAACCTGACTGTATTTGTGCTGAAACCAGGGTAATCTGATATCCAATACTCAGAGCCAGTTAAGACTTTTATTTCTGGCGACCTGGGGAACTGATGGTGCTTTTCAGGCACACCAGGGATAACTCTTATTTCCCAAATGGATTGGCAGATTGTTGTGGGAGCTAGGTCTTTGATGAAATGGATTTAGACACAAATAAATAGCCTACTGGGATTTTGATTGGGATTATAGTGAATCTATATTGAATCTGTGTTTCAAGAGTATAACATCTTAACAATATTGAGTCTTCTCACTCATGAACAAGATATATCTCCCCATTTATTTACAGCTTCTTTAATTTATCAAAGCAGTATTTTGTAGTTTTCAGTGTACAGGTCTTTTACATTTTTGTCAGATTTGTTCCTAAGTACATTTTTCATGCTATTGTAAATGTTGCTAATTTTTTAATTTTAATTTCTTTATTTTATTTTTTACTTCACAAGTAGAAATTTTGTCTATTCATAGTATACAATATGATATTTTGCAATATGTATGCATTTCGGGATGGCTAAATCCAACCAATAACATACACATTACATTTTAATCTTGAGTTACAAATGTTTCATTAAATGATTTTTGTACATTAATTTATGCTGAAACCTCGATAAACCCACTTAATAACTTCTTGTGGATTCTATTGAGTATCCTACATAGACAATGATGTCATCCATGAATAACAGCCATTTATATCTTTCTTTCCAACCTGAATGTCCTTTATTTCTGTTTCTTGGCTGATAGCACAGCCTAGAGCCTCCAATACAGTGCTGGATAGAGGTGGTAAGGGCAGGCAGCCCTAGTGTGTTCCTGATGTGAAGGGGAAAGTATTCAGTTTTCCACAATCAGGTGTGATGCCAGCTGAAGGATTTTTGGAATTGCCCTTTATCAGCTTGAGGGAGTTCCCTCTATTCCTAGTTTTCCTCAATTTTTATCAAAAATGGATGTTGGATTTTGCCAAATGCTTTTTCTGTATTTACTACAGTGATCATATAATTTTTTAGTTTATTTATATAGCAAATTAAGTTGATTTATTTTTTATTTTTTATTAAATAATTATTTTGAATTTTATTATCTCTCTACAAAGAAACTATGAAAATATCTGTAAAAGCATCGAAACGGTACTTTAAAATCCTGAACTGATAAGATACATCTTCTATGATTTACAAGAGTAAAATGTTAAATTCTACAAGTTAGAATTTCTGAATTGATTTTGACAAAAATTTACTAGAAGGAACCAGAACATCAAAGCTTACAGATTTTCTATTCATCCCCAATTAAGTTTCTGAAAAGCTACACATGTGTTGACAAGCACAGTCCACTCAGTTACTTGATGCTGCCACTAATGGTGAGACTACTCTGAAGGGCAGAGGACTATATGCTGGAAATGCCCAGCCTTCCAGGCAGCTGCTCAAAGTGCTCTCCTCTTATTTTTTCCCTTATGTGTAAAATAGAAGTACAAATGTACATGTAGTAAAAAATGTAAATACTACAGAAAGATCTAAAATAATAAGTACATATCCTTTTTCCCATACTACAGCAAATCTGATGTTTTCAAAATCCTCAAACAGTCACACGAGTAACTCACAAACTAAAGTCAACCTTGGAGTCTCTTTATCTGAAAATTATTTTCAGGCCTTTGGAATGGTGTTGATTGTCTCATATATTACCTCTGTTACAGAGGAAAGTCACGCAGTCTTCTCCTACTCAAAAAAAAAAAAAAAGTTTAAAGCAACATGCACATACTGTTCAGAGACAACAAAGTCCAGACAGCATCGCAGAGTCCATTGGATCTAGTCATGGCTCCGGAGAGTCCCTAGTATCATCCCCCCTGGCTCAGCAGGAAAGACTGACAGAAACACTGGGCACAGGAGCTCAGAGGAGTCCCGCCTCAATGCCCCGATCCTCCGGGCCAGTTGCACATCCTTTGGGAAGAGAGTAACTCGGCCGGCATGTAAGGTGAGGAGATAGGCATCTTCAAAGAGATGAATTAGAAATGCTTCTGCTGCCTCTTGTAGGGCCAATAGGGCCTGGGCTTGCCAATTGAAGTCCACACCACGAGTGAATTTAACACATATTTCTCTTGCCAGGCGGCTGAAGGGGTACTTCCTTATCAAGAGGTGTGTGCTCTTCTGAAGCTTTCGGATCTCCTTTAGCCAAGCTTGTCTCCGCCGACCATGTTGACGGGAGGAAGGGCCTAAGGAGGGGCCCCGCCGGGAGGGGCCGGGGGTCCGGCTCGGGCTGCGCCTCCTCGGGGCCTCGGGCTTGCGGCTCCGGCGGCGCGGGCCCATGGCACGCCGCGGAGGGTGCCGGCGCCCGGCCCCACAGCTCCTGTTCGGGCGGCCGGGTCCGGGGGCGAAAGGCTGGCTTCTGGGGAGCCCAGAGAGCTCTGGGCCGCGAGCCTCACAGGAGCCGCTGCTTGGCCGCAGTCCGCGCCGCTCGCGTTCAAATCGCTCGCTCCCTTATTTTTTATTCTTAAATCAACCCCACATTCCTAGGATAAATACCACTTGATTATGATGTATTACCTTTCTATTATATTTAGGATTTCATTTGCTAAACTTTTGCATAGAATTCTTGCCCTATGTTCATGAGGAATATTGGTCTATAGTTTCCTTTTCTTCTAATATCCTCCTCTGGCCAGGGTAGAAGGATAAGTTTGGTATCAGCCTAATGCTGATTTCATAGAATGAGTTGGGAAGTATTTCCTCCTCTTCAGTTTTTTGGAAGAGTTTGTGAAGTATTGTTATTATTTCTTCCCTAAATATTGGGTAAAATTCACTACTATCACCACCTGGGCCTGAATTTCTTTATAGGGAGGTTTTCTTGTTTTTTTTTTTTTTTGATACAGAGTCTCGCTCTGTCGCCCAGCTGGAGTGCAGTGGCACAATGTCAGCTCACTGCAGTCTCTGCCTCCCAGGTTCAAGCAATTCTCCTGCATCAGCCTCCCAAGTAGCTGGTAGCTCCCAAGTAGTGGCACATGCCACCACTTCTGGCTAATTTTTTGTATTTTTGGTAGAGACGGGGCTTCACTGTGTTAGCCAGGATGGTCTCGATCTCCTCATCCTGACCTCGTGATCCGCCTGCCTCAACCTCCCAAAGTGCTAGGATTACATGTGTGAGCCATGGATCCCGCCCCCCCCCCTTTTTTTTAGGGAAAGTCTCCTTCCGTCGCCCAGGTTGGAGTACAGAGGTGTGACCTCAGCTCACTGCAAACTCCCCATCACAGGTTCAAGCAATTTTTTGCCTCAGTCTCCCAAGTCGCTGGGGTTACAGGTGCCTGCCACCACACCCAGCTAATTTTTGTATTTTTAGTAGAGATGGGGTTTCACCATGTTGGCCAAGCTGGTCTCGAACTCCTGACCTCAAGTGATCTGCCCGCATCAGCCTCCCAAGGTGCTGGGATTACAGGAATAAGCCACTGTGCCTAGCCTATAGGGAGGTTTTAAAACAACAATTTTCATCACTTCTAGGCCTTTTACCTAAGATCAAGTGTAAAAACAAATTTCAGTTTCTTTAATAGATACAGGGCAATTCAGATTATCTATTTCTTCTTGGGTGAACTTTGGTAATTTGTGTCTTTCAAGGAATTTGTCAGTTTTATTCATGGTGCGGTATGTAATTGGCATAAAAGTATTTCTGATGTTATTTTACTATCCCTTTATACCTGTAGAATCTTTAGTGATGTCATCTCTCTCATACCTTCTACTGATAATTTTCTCTCTCTTTTTTTCCCCTGATCAATCTGGCTGAAAATGTATCAATGTTATTGATTTTCCCAGAGAACAAGCTTTGGGATTCATTGATTTTCCTCTAACCTATTTTCTTTCATTGATTCCCACTTTGATCTTTATTATTCCGTTTTTCTGCTTACTTTGGATTTAATTTGCTTTTCTTTTTCCATCTTTAAGTGAAAACTGAAGTCACTGATTTGAGACCTCTCTTCTTTTCGACTATAATATTTAATGACAAAAATTTTCCTCTAGCCACTGTTTTAGTGACAAACAGCCTGCCATATATTCTATGTTGTTTTCTGTTTTCATTCACTTCAAATTTCTTTCTAATTTCCCTTTAGATTTCTCCTTTGACCTATGGGTTACTTAGAAGCATGTTAGATGTCAGATATTTGGGTATTTTCAAGGGTCTTTCTGCCACTGATTTCTAATTTAATTCTAATTTTTCATATACAGTATGTTCCACAGAGAACATACTGTGCATGATTAATACTTTTGAATTTATTGAGACTTTTAAAAATGGGCCACAATGTGGTCTAGCTTCATAAATGTTCCATGTGCACTTGGAAAACATCTGTATTCTGCTATCGTAGAGTGAAGTGTGCTACAAATATCAATCAAATCAAGTTAGCTGACAGTGTTGAGTGTTGTCCAAATCTACTATATATATATATTATATATATATATATATATATTTTGAGATGGAGTCTCACTCTGTAGCCCAGCTTAGAGTGCAGTGGTGCAATTTTGGCTCACTGCAACCTCTGCCTCCTGGGTTCAAGTAATTCTCCCTGCCTCAGCCTCCCAAGTACCTGGGATTACAGGTGCTTGCCACATGCCCAGCTAATTTTTATATTTTTAGTAGAGACAGGGTTTTGCCATGTTGGCCAGGCTGGTCTTGAACTCCTGACCTCAGGTGATCTGCCCACCTTGGCCTCCCAAAGTGCTGGGATTACAGGCATGAGCCACTGCACGCAGCCAAATCTACTGTTTTCTTACTGATTTTCTGCCCACTTGTTCTATTAATTATTGAGAGAGGGCTTTTAAAATCTCTGATAGTTGTGCATTTGTCTATTTCTCTTTGATGTTTTATTAGTTTGTCTTTTATTCATTTTGAAGCCTTATTAGGTACAAAAACATTTAGGATTGTTGTATCTTCTTCACTGACCACATTGTCAGTATGAAATAACCTTTAATTCCTAGAAATAATTCTTTGCTCTGAAATCTATTTTGATACTAATATAGCCACTCTAAATTTCTTTTGACTAGTGTTAGCATGGTATATCTTTCTCCATCTTTATAGTTCTAACCTATTTGTGTCTTTATACTTATAGTGCATTGCTTATAGGCAGAATATAGTTGGGTCTTAGTTTTTCAATGTAATCTGACACTCTGCCTTTTAGTTGGGGTATTTAGACTATTTACATTTAATGTGATTACTGACATGGTTAGGTTGAGCCACTCATCTTGCATATGTTTTCTATTCATTTCATCTATTTTTATTTACTTTTTCCATTTTCCTTTGAATTATTCAAGTATTTTATCATACCATTTTATCTCATTTTATCTCTCTTGTTAAACAGCTACAGTTTTTTTGTTTTGTTTTGTTTTGTTTTGAGACGGAGTCTCGCTCTGTTGCCCAGGCCACAGTGCAGTGGCACAATCTCAGCTCACTGCAAGCTCTACCTCCCAATTTCACACCATTCTCCTGCCTCAGCCTCCCGAATAGCTGGGACTACAGGCGCCCGCCACCACGCCTGGCTAATTTTTTGTATTTTTAGTAGAGACGGGGTTTCACCATGTTAGCTAGGATGGTCTCAATCTCATGATCCACCTGCCTTGACCTCCCAAAGTGCAGGGATTACAGGCATGAGCCACTGCGCCCAACCTACAATTCTTTTTTTTTAAATTGTGAACCTTAAGATAATGCATTTTATTTGAAGAAAGGTGCTGAAGATGTGTTATTTGTGTAGGGTGTTAAAATAATGGTAAGCTATGAGAAAGGGGAAAAGGGCTTTGAGGCTAAGGAGTTAATATGAAAAAAAAAACAAAAAACAAAAACAACAGACCAGTACACATGGGAATGTTGGTGTAGTTTTGTACTGGGATTTGCAGTCGCTGAAGCTAAGTATGTAGGCAGAGAATGAATGAGAGATGAATCTGGAATGATAAGTTCAAATTAGTCATTAGAAGACCTCAAACAATCCCTCCTACAACCCCAATTCTGTAGATATTGAGAGAATGGTGGACCAGGGGCCTGCTCTCTCTGAGCTTGACTTCTCACTCCCCTATGAAAGCTGGCTTTGCTGTGTGCCCTGTGATATATATCTGTTTGTCCTCACTTTACAAAAGTATGAACCTTGTCTCTGGTTTACCTCCAGTGCCTAAAAAAACATGTGGCAGAACACATGCTTCAGTAAATATTTTTAACCACTGAATATTTTAAGAATTCCACATAATTCTATATGACATTATTAACTATTGTAAATTTTTAAGTGGAGAAAAAGTACCATGTTGCCTTTATTTCATGAAAGCAAACTTAAGAGTTGTCATGAACACATCTATCCATCTACTTGTATTTGTGCTCATATAATACTCATATCCCACTTACTATGGATGAATGGAATGATCTATCATCTAAAGTCATTATTTCTTTTTCATAACTTCCAATCCAAGGACATTATTCCAGAAATACTTCCTTGTATTTCCTACATTATCAATTTTGCCCTCTCTATGGATGATTTCTATTGGCATGCAAACATGTTATTATTTTTTCTCATCTTATAAAATATTAAACACAGCGATCCTGACTCTACTTCCTCTATAACTACTTACCTTTTCTCTATTCCTTTTTTGAGTGAAGCTTCTTGAAATTGTTGTCTGTGCTTACTGCATTCAACCCCTCTACTTTGTTCTCTCAGAAATCCCTTTCAGTCGAGCTTTCTCCTTATCACTTCACTCAAAGGACTCTTGTGAGGTCATCAGGGCTAGTCACTTTACTAAATCCAGTGGCTGATTCTCAGGTCTCATTTTATGTCAACTTTCAGCAACATTTGATAAAGTTAGCCACCATTTTCTTGAAATAATGTTTTCCTTTGGCTTTGTGAACATGATACTCTGCTTTACTGGTTGCTTTTCAATTTCTTTTTCTGGTTCCTCTTTACCCTTCTTTATTTCAATAGGTTTTTGCGGGGAACAGGCGATGTTTTTAACATGAATAAGTTTTCTAGTGGCAATATCTGAGATTTTTGTGCATCCATCACCAGAGTAGTGTACACTGTACCCAATGTGTAGTCTTTTATCCTCGACCCCTCCCACGCTTTCCCCCGAGTCCAAAGTCCATTGTGTCATTCTTATGCCTTTGCATCCTCGTAGCTTAGCTCCCACTTGTGAGTAAGAACATACGATGTTTGGTTTTCCATTCCCGAGTTACTTCACTTGGAATAATGGTCTCCAATTCCATCCAGGTTGCTGCAAATGCCATTATTTCATTCCTTTTTATGGCTAAGTAGTATTCCATGGTGTGGAATTTATGGCTAAGTAGTATTCCATGGTTTTCGTTATTCACTCATTGATCGATGAGCATTTGGGCTGGTTCCTTATTTTTGAAATTGTGAACTGTGCTGCTATAAACATGCATGTGCAAGTATCTTTTTCGTGTAATGATTTCTTTTGCTCTGGGTAGAAAACCAGAAGTGGGATTGCTGGATCAAATGGTAGATCCACTTTTAGTTCTTCAAGGAATCTCCATACTGTTTTCCATAGTGGTTGTATTAGTTTACGTTCCTAACAACAGTGTAAAAGTGTTCCCTTTTCACCACATTCACACCAACATCTATTTTAATTTTTTGACTTTTTTATTATGGTTATTCTTGCAGGATTAAGGTTATATCATGTTGTGGTTATGATTTGCATTTCCCTGATAATTAGTAAGGTCAAGCATTTTTTCATATGCTTGTTGGCCATTAGTATATCTTCTTTTGAGATATACCTAATGTAAATGATGAGTTAATGGGTGCAGCACACCAACATGGCACATGTATACATATGTAACAAACCTGCACGTTGTGCACATGTACCCTAGAACTTAAAGTATAATAATAAAAAAGAGAAAATTGTCTACTCATGTCCTTAGCCCACTTTTTGATGAGATTGTTTGTTTTTGCCTGAACAGCTACAATTCTTTGGTTTGTTATTTTAGTGGTTGCTTTAGGGTTTATAGTGCATGTCTTTAACTGATCACAGTCAACCTTCAAGTGGTAATATATCACTTTAGTATAAGAAACTTACATCAGTATACTTCTTCCCTCCTAGTCTTTAAGCTATCACTGTCATCCATTTTATTTTACATATGTCATAAATTCCATATTACTTTATTATTTTTGTTTAAACAATTATATTTTAAAGAGGCTTAAGTAATAATAACAAATCATATATTTGTCCATGTTGTTACTATTTCCAGTGCTCTTCATTCCTTTGTGCAGATCTAGATTTCAATATGGTATCCTTCTTACTGCCTAAAGGACATCCTTTAATTTTTCTTGTAGAGCAGATCTCCAGGTAAGAAAGTCTTAAGTCTTTACAAGTCTAAAAATGTATTTATGTCTTCATATCCATTATTCTCTTTTTGGTAGTATCTAGTTGGCTGTGACTCTAATCCATTAAACTTTCCATTTCAATTATTTGTATTTTTCAAATCTAGATTTCTATTTGCTACTTTTTCCCAATCTACTTGATTATTTTCATATTCATGCTCTTTAATCCCCTTGTTTCTTTACATGTAAGACACACTTTATGTGACGTTTGGTGACTCTAATATCTTAAGTCTCTGTAGGTTGTTTCCTCTGTGCATTGTTTCTGCTGGCTCTTGCCCATTATACATGTTTGTAATTTTTGATTAAGAACTTACATTCCTTGAAGCTGTCTTCCATTTTGCTTTTGCCAGGCACCTGGAAGGCATTAAAAACCTCATGGTACTTTAAATTTGCAGCTTGAGACTTTTTAGATTATACAGTTTGTGTGTGAAGCCACCAGTGGAAGGGCTGCCCATGGTTATATGTTAACGTATACCCACTCTCAGGAGAGATGTTTTCCCTCAGGATAGACAATCCTGCTGCTGTTCCAGGGGCTGCAGGGATTGAGCGGGCAGGAGACGGGGGAGGCAGACAGGTTGATTCACAGTTCCCTCCTACACTAAGCCTATCTTTTTGGTGTCCTACTTTTTGAGGTCTTCTCCTAACCCTCCTAGCTTGGACAGGATCTAAACTTTGTCTGCTATTCTGCTGCCCCATCCTCATCTAAGACTATGAAAAGAGAGTTTCAGTATGACACTTGGCAACTATCTTAAGGGTGAAAAATGGCATCTAATTACTTCTTTGGGTTTCTACTTTCACTTTTTAATTTTGATTTTTTGCCTTTGAGAACTCTTATTTTGCCGCTCATTGATACATTTTTTTTAATGGTTCTTGATACATATTCCAGAAGTTTTTGTTGTTTTCTGGTCCTTGTCAGCCCATGTTGCCGGAAATAATATTCTTTCAACTTGTTCTTTAACAATTTACAGTATCCATATAGTCCTTCCTGTTCCAGAGGCAATAGAGTAAGAACACACACTTAGGAGCCAAGCTGGCCTGAGATCAAGTAAGATCCACCAGCAATGTGACCTCAGTAGCCTATTTACATTCTGAGCCTCAGTTTCTCATAGCATTGGTGTTAGAATTAAATGAGGTAATATATGAATAACACTTAAAACAGAGACTGACACTGGTAAGGATGGACTTTCTTGTTATTATTATCTGAAAATTTTGAAAAATTATGAGCCTGAGTAACAGTTATACATCTTACCCAATGGTTCACTAACCTCTGGTCCCTGGCTACCCCGGCCCCTTCTACCATGCAGTCACCCACACCCAGGCTTATACTGATGGAGAGGAGTCAACTATGAGCCATTCACTGGATGACAGGCCCAGCTACTCTCACAGATGTACCCAAAGTCCAGGACAGAATGCTAGCAGATGGCTTCTGGTCTGAGAAATGTGATCATCATATAAGCCTGAGTGAAAACACAGCCCCTTTACTACTAAGAAATCTGAAAACAAACAAACTTAAACAAACATAATTTTAAATTTTGCATTTTTTATGATGTCATTTGTCCCAACAGCCATTTGACATCAATAGTCCTGATTACTAAAAATCTCAACATTATAGAAATGTTCATAATAATGTCCCGCTGTTATTTTTCACTTTGAGTCTCTTTTTCTTAGTCAATCTAGCTAAAGTTTTGTCAGTTTTGTTCATCTTTTCAAAAACCAACTTTTGGTTTTGTTTATTTACTGATAAGGAGGGATTTATTTCTGTCATATACTGTTTGTTGTTTATATGCCTTACAGCTTTTTTGTTCTTCATTTCCTGCATACTGTCTTCTTTTGTATTTAATTGATTTTTGGTAATGAAATGTTTTAATTTCCTCATTTCCTTTTGTATATATTCTATAGTGTGTGTGTGTGTGTATGTGTATGTGTGTGTCACTATGGGTATTACATTTAACTTGCAAGTTTATTCATTTTATTCAATTGTATAAACATACTGTAATTTATTTATCCATTCTACCCTTTATAGTCCTTTGGATTTTAATTATTGGACTTTTTGTTAGAGCAGTTTTAGATTTACATGAAAAAATGAGTGGAAAGTACAGGGAGCTCCCATATACCCAGTCTCCTGCCCACATGCTCTGTTGTTACCCTTACAGCCTTGCCTTGTGGTACATTTGTTACAGTTGATGAACAATGTAGAAACATTATTATTAACTAAAATTCATTAGAGGTCACTCTTTGTGTTGCACCTTCTATAATTTTGAGAAATGTATAATGACATGACATGTATCCATCGTTAATGCAGCATACAGAATAGTTTCACTGTCTTAAAATATCCCTTGTGCCTCAGCTATTTGTTTCTTTCTTTCACCCTCCCCTTCCCACAATCCTGATAACTATTGCTGTCTTCACTGTTTCCATAGAATATCATGTGGAATTTTACAGAATATCGTATGGTTGGAATTCTATAGTACATAGCATTCAAGTGGGCTCCTTTCACTTACCAATATGCATTTAAGTTTCCTGTGTGTCCTCTCATGGCTTGTGAGCTCAGTTTTAAATCAAGGAATAATAATTTATTGTGTGAATCCACAGCAGTTTATCCATTCACCTACTGAAAGGCATCTTGATTGCCTCCAAGTTTTAGCAATTATGAATAAAGCTGTCATAAACATTTATGTGGAAGTTTTTCTGTGAATATGAGTTGTCAGCTTATATATAAGGGTATACTTAGCTTTACAAGGAAGGCACAGTAACTCATGTCTGTAATCCCAGCACTTTGGGAGGTTGAGGTGGAAGGATTGCTTGAGCCCAGGAGTTCATGACCAGCCTGGGCAATATAATGAGACCTCGTCTCTACAAAATAAATTTAAAAATTAACCAGGCATGGTGGTGCCTGTTGGTGTTAATATCATTGTTATGCAACTTGCTCTAGCAAGTGACGATCCTGTGTTCTCTAAGATGAACATAATGAGAATCACTCAAGTCAGTAGTCACAACTCCTCATTAGCAGAAGCTCAGAAAATAAGATGTTAAATGCCTGGCCGTTAAGTTTTCTTATCTTTGTTTATTTCTGCAGAATCATCTCCCCTGCCCCACAAACGTAAAAGAAAAAACAAGAGAAGCACCTGAGGAGGGGAGAAGTGCCCCAGAAAGAAAGTCATCCAGTCTCTGAAGCTTCGCCCAGGTGGGCACAGGCCAGCCAGCTGGGCAACCAGCTGGCTGCAGGCTGTCATATAACCTTCCACCTGGCATGCTTTTGAGTGTGTGGAAGTGCTGTATGCCCTCTTCTTTGAAAACCTGTTGAGCAAATGCCTCCACATTATATGGCCCTTCAACCTCCACTGCTAAAGGCCCCCAAGACCAAACATGCTGTGTACACACAGCAGCTCTTTGTGTCCTGCTCCTGGCCGATCTCCTGCATCATCTCGTTGAGCTCCATTGAACTCTGCAGTCTGCATACTCTGTGGAACTCAGGGTCTTCATTTTGCATGGAACTCAGGGTCTTCTTGCTCCATGAAACTCAGGGTCTTCATTTTCCATGGAACTCAAAGTCTTCTTGCTCTGTGGAACTTGAGGTCTCCCAGCTCTGTGGAACTCAGGGCCTTTGTGTTCCATGGAACTCAGGGTCCTTGTGCTCTGTGGTACTTGGGGTCTGTGTGCTCCATGTAACTCAGGGACTGCATGCTCCATGGAAAGCAATGGGACACACGACCCCCCACACCCACACATACATCCTTCATCTTAATCCTGCCCCTCACCTGTCCACCCTGTGAGG
Organism: Trachypithecus francoisi; assembly: GCF_009764315.1. Classification (NCBI taxonomy): domain Eukaryota; kingdom Metazoa; phylum Chordata; class Mammalia; order Primates; family Cercopithecidae; genus Trachypithecus; species Trachypithecus francoisi. The sequence goes on along the minus strand of NW_022681045.1, from coordinate 19,332 downwards.
CTTCTTCACCCCTACTCTGCTTTGAGCTCATGCCGGGTCTTTCGGGCTGGCCTGAAGCATGGGTGTTGGTAGGAGGAAGTGGCTGAGGTCACACATTCAGGCAAATTCTGCTGGTGTCGCACCTGATGGAGCTGCCTGGGGAGGATATTTCCTTGGAGGATGTGCCGTGGTGGCCACTGGCTTCTTATGCTGCCCACACTGCTGCTGATGCCATGGGGGAGCCACAGAGCCACACAGGGGGCTGTTCTGGAATTGGTGGTTTTCATCTCCATGTTAGGTAAGAACTGGCAGGCACCTTGGCTGTCCTTGTGGCCTCTGCCCTGACCCTGGTCCCCCCCAAGTTGCTGAGTTTCTGGGCTGCTGCTCTTCCAGGAGGAATTAAAGGTGGGAATGGCTGAAACCTGTGCTTTGGATTAGCAGAGACCCTAGGCTGTGTCATACAGAAAAAGGAAGGATTGCAGATGGTGGTGGGATCAGCCGAAGGCAGGGGCTTCACTGTGATGCTAGAGCCCTCTACGCTGGGATGTTTGCATACAGCCCAGGTTCAGTTAGGTGGCCCATCAGCGAGTCGTGGACCTGGTCTCACTCACAAGCCATGGACAACATGAGCTCAATTTGCCAGGGCTCCCTGGGAGGGGATTGGAGAGCCTGAGAAAGAGGCTGGGCTGCCTGTTACCCCCACCCCACACCCTGCCTCCTGTAACCCCTTAGGAGGTCCACACTTTGAGTTGTCAGCCAGAGACAGTAACTCAAAACCTCAGCTTTGGGCAGCCAGACGCCCAGAAATGAGGGAGAGGGCAGGCCTAGACACCAAAATAAAAGTCTATATATTTTAATATAAATACCAGAGGTGTTTGAACCCCAGCAACTCCATCTTGAATAGGTCCTGGGTAATTTAGGCCCCACCCTTAAGCCTGGAGAATCTTGAATGAGGCTGACACCTACTGGGCTGCATTCCTAGGAAGGTAGGCATTCTAAGTCACAGGATGAGATAGCAGGTCAGCACAAGATACAGGTCACAAAGACCTTGCTGATAAAACAGGTTGTGGTAAAGAAGCCAGCCACAACCAAGATGGTGATGAAAGTGATGTCTGGTTGTCCTCACTGCTCATTGTACGCTAATTATGATGTATTAGCATGCTGAAAGACACTCCCACCAGCATCATGACAGTTTAGGAATGCCATGGCAATGTCAGGAAGTTACCCTATATGGTCTAAAATGGGGACGAACCCTCAATTCCAGGAACTGCCCACACCTTTCCTGGAAGATGCATGGATAATCCACCCCTTGTTTAGTATGTAATCAAAAAGTAACAATAAGTACAAGCAGTTGAGCACCACATGCCACTGCTCTGCCTATGGAGTGGCCATTCTTTTATTCCTTTACTTTCTCTAATAAACTTGCTTTCATTTTATGGATTTGCCTCAAATTCTTTCTTGCATGAGATCCAAGAATTCTCTGTTGGGGTCTGGATCAGGACCCCTTCCCAGTAACATAAATATGTAATGAAACAAAGGTCCATAACTTGACCCAATTGGAAACACAAAATTTACTATAAGGATTTATATAACAAAGAGATAAAAGGAGCCCTGATTGTCTTTTGTGCCTGTACAGCATGGGCTCCAGATTAACAAATGCTAAAATGCTAAAATGCTATTGACAAAGCTTCATGAACTTAGTCAATGCTGAGACTCAAGTTACAGTTATACCTGAGATAAACACTGCAATGCCTGTAATCCTGGCAAAATAACTATAGAGGAAAAATAGGCATGCTTTATTTTAACTGTAGCTTTGCCTAAAGTTCGCATAGGCATAATACTCATTGCCCTAAAATATGCTCTAACACATTGAATAATAAATATGATTCAATTAAGTCTTTGGCACTTATAAATTGGCTTGGACCTTGGAGGTCCCCAGTTAAAATAGTTAATATGACTATGACTATGAGACAAATTGGACCTTGCAGATCCCCAGTTAAAACAGTTAGTATGACTCTGTAAGTTATAGCCAGATGTGTTAGTTTGCTAGGGCTCCCAGAGCCTGGGTGACTTTAACAATACAAACGTATTTCCTCACTGTTCTGGAGGCTGGAATTCCAAGACTGAGGTGTGGGGGGTTTGGTTTCTCTGAGGCCTCTCTCCTGACCTGAGATGACCCTTCCTATGAGCACACCCAGCACTGAGGTCTCTTTATGTCTCCAAATTTCTTCTTTTATAGCGACACCTGTCATGTTGGATTAGGGCCCAACTTAATGGTCTCATTTTAACTTACCCCCTTTAAAGGCTATATCTGTAAATATGGGCATATTCTGAGGTACTGGGGGTAAGGGCTTCAATATGTAATTTTGGGAGAGACACAATTCAGATGTACAGGACCTTCAAGTTTAAAACTTAATATGTAAAACCTAATTAATAAAAGGGTGATTCTCTCCACTGTTTCTCCATTTGACAACTCAGTCTTGCCTGTGCTTAAGCCTGGAAGAAATAAATGGTGCTTCACAGTGGATTCCTACAACCTTAGCATTGTAATCCTTTCATTAAGGCCCGTATACCCAGTACCCAGTATCAAAGAACTTACTGACCCCATCCAATCAACAACTGGTAAAGATTTTGCTGTTACAGATTCAGCTATCATGTTCTGTTCAGTGCCTACTTCAATAGCCTCTCTGCCCTAATTCACCTTCACCTGCAATGGGACATGGTACTTCTTTTCTAGGCTACCCATGGGGTACCCCAACAGCATTGCCACCACATACTGTCTTCATAGAGCGCTTAAGTACACCCAGCTTTCTCCAGGAGCTCAGGTTACCCCAGACCCTCATCCAAGACAGCATTGCCCTGGAGCTCATAGCTGGAGATGATATCACCCAGGGAGTTCTCAGGGAAAACTTTGATCTCTACGAACCATGACATGTAGAGAGGGACACACATCTGATTCAACAGTCCCTGATCCAGTGATCCATGGACACATTTGCCCACAAGGAATAACCTAGAATCTCTGTCTGGTGGGGCTCAGGGGCATTACATGAGCTGAGTAGAACTTAGTTTTTAATCACTAGACATAGGCAAGGTGTTTAAGTTACTACACTTTGAAGCAGTATGGCCCTCACTCAAAGTGAGGTAAATGTTGCTGCAAAGGAGCAACAGCTGCATTGTTGGAGTTTTGCTTTTGAGGGCCATGTGTGTGTGTGCGTGAGCATGTGCATTGATTTCTTTCACAAAATATATTTTCAAATACTTCCTTACTCCAATCAACCTTGCCCCTTCCTCTTAAATAAATTTTTTGAAAACTAATAAACCTATTTTATTTATTTACATTTTTAATTTACATTTCTTTACAAACTGTTTGCTATTAGTCTACAGTGAAAAGTCAACACTTTATAAAATAAGATTGGCATTTAAAAGCTTGTCAATTCTAATACTTTGAAAGGCTATACCCATTTTCAGAAAGTCTGGGCTATTCAAAATATTTTACAAAATTCTGAAACTTTGAAAAGCTGCAAGATTTGGGGACAGCAAGATGAGGCATTTTCTCTAACAGCCAGTTTTGTTCACTGTATTATGAAATAAGTACTTTTTAAATTAACAGCTTGAATTCCAAATTATATTTTTGAAAATCAATAATGATTTTTGTAAAAATAGAAAGTCTGTTGTACCTTTATCTTAAAATTCATTTCTTATCTATTTTCTAGATTTGATGTTTTGCCATTTTAAAGGATACTAGACAAGAGGATTTCAATTTAGATCACTATCTTGGGCTCCTAATATCCTAATATAATTTTAAATCATCCCAAAACATGCATTATTACCATATATATCAACAATTCCCAAACTGCTATAAGCTATGTATACTATTGATATTATTCAGCTAAAATATACTTATAATACATAAAAATATAAAAATATATTTAACTAGGTGTTGTTATGCAATAATGCACTTTTCAAAAAGAAACGATTTACCAGTCTCAAGAATACCTGGAAGCTGCATGAAAATTCTTGATTCCTTTTAAATATAGTGACAGAAAAAGATGTAAATCTAACAATTGGTTATTGTTATTGTATAAAGTTTTTTCTATAAGCACATGTGAATTAAGTATTTATTATTCCATATTACCCACATCACCGATGCTGTGTGCCCATGGCACGGCTATTCTAACACTGCAGCTGTGGGGCTGAGGGCGGCAGACCGGGCACCTGCACTGAGCTGCATTCCTCACACAGTTGGACCATCCCTGAGCCGGGGGCAGAAGCATCCTGACATGAAAAGCTGTTTGCCAAGTACAATCACCACACGTTTCCTCTATTTCGAATCCACCATCACAACAAAATCTACACTCTTGACAGATGAGACAGGCAGATATGATCTTTGAACATGAGTGAGAAAGACATTCACACAGACTCCCACCCTCCCTCACATGACGGGAGGATTAAAATGGCGGTTGAGGGGGTGGATGTTCAGCCCAAGGGCAGATCAGTGACACTGTCATAGCTATTTTAGGACCTGAAATATTTATATGAGCCTATTCCAAACCCTAATACATAAACAATGAGCTCAGAACTGTACACAAAGGGAAAGAAAAAACCACTCTGACAGTGTCCAGGTCCCTCATCAACTCCCCAGAAGTCAAGGAGGTCAAGGCTGGTCTCAAACTCCTGGGCTCAAGTGATCCGCCCACCTCGGCCTCCCAAAGCTCTGGGATTAGCGGCATAAGCCACCACATACGGCCTAGTAAGTTCATTCCATATGTTTGGAATGAATGTGTTTCCAAGGATAAAAACTTGCAATGACAACTTTCTTACTTGTAAGATACCCGAAGAGCAGAGAGAGGGTCCCCAGGCTGGCTAAGCATCCAGAACACTGGGAGAGCTTTAAAAACACAGATATAAATGATTGTGCCTCTCCCCTTACTTACTGAGTCACAATCCCAGGGATGGAAGTCCCCAGAGATCTGTCTTTTCAAAACTTCTCTGGCTGTCCAGGTGGTGCTGACAATCAGGCAGATTGAGAGTCAGTGCTGCAGGCAGCTCGTCCCAGACGTCGGGAGCAGGGGAGTCACCCAGGGCTAGGTCGGACTGAAGGTTCTGGTGCATCAGGGGTGGGGAGGGGCTTGAGTGTTGGCCTTTCCAACAAGCTTCCCAGAGAGGCTGGTTTGCTGATCCTCAGACCAGGCTTTGAGGGTGCACAGCACTTTTCCTCTACGTGTGTGTCCACATACCTGGCACCTTTGTTGTTGCATTGCCCCAGGCATGAAGTGCAGGGTGCCCCCTCTATGCCTTCAGCCCTGCTGTCTCCCCTGCTGACCTCCAAATCGCTGGGGTTTGGACTTGCCTTCATAAAGGGAGCTCTCAGCTCAGGGGTGGGACCTCCCTGCTGGCCCCCTCTTCCCGAGGCCCAGCATCAGCAGGAGCTGCTCGAGCAATTCATCCTGAGGGCTCTATGTGGTGTGAAAGGCTCAGGAAGACTGTTCTGTTTATTGTGAAGGGCCAGGAAACAAAGCCTGGGAACAAAGTCTGGTATTGCTCAACCGAGTGGTGATGATTGACAAGATAGGGCGGGGTGCGGAGGAGACTCCCACACACAGCAGGACCCAGTGAGCGCCAATTCTTCCTTCTAACACTGGCACCAAGGAGAGACCGCTGTCCCTTCCCATAAAGACAGTGGACAAATGGAAGCATCGCTTGGTGTGCCAGCTCCTTTGGGGCAGGAGAACAAGAGGTGACTTGAAGCGGGGTCGGGAGCCCCATCCCAAGCACAGTGGATGCTGAAGGGGGTCCCAGGCTCCCCAGGTCCTGGGCTTCTCTTGATTCTCAATGTTAAGCTTGTTGATTGAATATAGTTGGTTAATGTGGACTCCAAGGCAAGGAAAAGACACAGGCCAAGAACCGGGGGCTTCAGTCAGCTCTGAAAAGTCAGGAAGAGCATTTCTTTTTTTTCTTTTTTGAGACGGAGTCTCACTGTGTTGCCCAGGCTGGAGTGCAGTTGTGTGATCTCCACTCACTGCAAGCTCCCCCTTCCCGGGTTCACGCCATTCTCCTGCCTCAACCTCCCGAGTAGCTGGGACTACAGGCACCTGCTACCACGCTTGGCTAATTTTTTGTATTTTTAGTAGAGACGGGGTTTCACCGTGGTAGCCAGGATGGTCTCAATCTCCTGACTTCGTGACCTGCCAGTCTCGGCCTCCCAAAGTGCTGGGATTACAGGCGTGAGCCACTGCGCCCAGTGAGGAAGAGCATTTCTAACATCCAAATGCAAACGTCTGCCACCCTGGGCTGCTCTCCTCTGGAAACTGCACTGCAGGGCACAGCAGGGCCCAGGTTTGCCTTTCCTAATTCCCTGCACCACCCAGCTCCCGCCTCCCTCACTGTGCGGGATGAGAGGTCCACACACCCATTCCTTCTCACCTTTGAAATGGCAGTGGTGGCTGCAACCTGGAAGCTGAGGGCGTCCTGAGTGGGTGAGACCCCCCACCAGGGGCCCTGGGTGCCTGCTGCCCACAGGCTGAGCCATCCAGGCTGTGCACAGCCACGCCTCAGCTACCAGGATTTCCTTCCTGTGGAACTGGTCCTTCCATCCAGAGAGGCTTGCAGCAAAGAGCAGAAATGGGCTTTCTCAGCCAGGAGTGGTGGCTCACGCCTGTAATCTCAGCACTTTGGGAGGCTGAGGCAGGCAGACCACGAGGTCAGGAGATCCAGACCATACTGGCTAACACGGTGAAACCCCGTCTCTATAAAAATACAAAAAATTAGCCAGGTGTGGTGGTCAGAGAATGTAGTCCCAGCTACATTCTCCTACATCGGGAGGCTGAGGCAGGAGAATGCTGTGAACCCGTAAGGTGGAGCTTGCAGTGAGCCGAGATAGTGCCATTGCACTCCAGCCTGGGTGAGGAGCCAGACTCTGTCTCAAAAAAAAAAAAAAAAGTGGGCTTTGTCTCTGCTGGTGTAGGAAAGCCGTGGCAGGAAGGTGGTACCAACAACACACAACTGCCTGTCCCATGTGGGGTCCCAGACCTCCTGCCTCCCAGCTTTCCTGCCCCTTTCCTTTGTAAGTGTGCTCTTTAATTAAGTGTCCTCTTTTTAATTGTGTCCAAATGTTCACACTGCCTCAAGTGATGCTGGAGCCACAGCCTGGGGCCACTGCAGGTCTCTCCTCTGGAGCAAAGGGTCTTTGTCACAGTGTTTATCTAAAAGCATATCCATCCTGAGTGACACTTATTTTAGAAACAGATACAACTGGTGAAGAAAAGGTTGAGCATTAGAAAATGTCTCTGGATTTCAAAGAAGTTGGCCATTATCTATGGAGAACTGGGGGTGAGTAACCGCTCTTTAAGTAAATGAGGACAGGCCAGGCATGGTGGCTCACGCCTGTAATTCAAACACTTTGGAGGCCGAGGCGGGTGGATCACTTGAGGTCAAGAGTGTGAGACCAGCCTGGCCAACATGGCAAAACCCCATCTCTACTAAAAATACAAAAATTAGCTGGGCATGGTGGTGTGCACCTGTAATCCCAGCTATTCAGGAGGCTGAGGCAGGAGAGTTGCTTGAACCCAGGAGACGGAGGTTGTAGTGAGCCGAGATTGCACCACTGCACTCCAGCCTGGGTGACAGAGCAAGACCCTATCTCAAAAAAAAGTAAATGAGACCAAAATCCCAAAGGCTAGAGCCACCGCCCAGAGCATGCTCAGGATCAAAATGCTCCTGTGGTTCCCTTCCCGCCTGAATGCTCTATTTTAAAATGAAGGTCCAGGACAAGCGGAGAGCATGTCATTACTAAGGCTCAGTGTTAAATAGAGACACTTCCACCAATGACAGCCACGATGGGCCACCTGAGCTTTCTTTGGTTTTCCCTGCCATTTGCGTGGTCCTCGATTGCACTTGAACGAGGAGTCCTGAGGGTGCTCACAGCATGGTCTATGGACCAGCAGTACTGGGGTTACCTGAAGCTTGTGTGAAATGCAGCATCCCAGGCTGCTGTGATGCCAGGAGAGGGTGAAAGAAGAGACAAGAGCAGTTGCCTCAGCTAAAAGGAAAGCCAGAGGAGAGAGTGGGTATTTAGGGAGTGGGCATTTTTAATTTCAAGTGAATTCTGTAACTAAGGAAAAGGGGCGGCAATGATGGGGCTTGGGGCTGGGTGTTCTGGCACTGTCCCTAATGGCAATCATAGTGCTGGTTTGCTCCTGTGCTGCCGTCCCTCCTCCCTCTCAGCAATAGGAAGAACACGTGTGCTTTCGATGCATGTGGTGCAGCAGGCCTGGGATGCCGCATTTCACACAAGCTTCAGGTAACCCCAGTGTTGCTGGTCTGTGGACCACGCTGTGAGTAGCAAGGTCACAAACTCCCCTGAAAGAGGGGAGTAGCTGGGCTGGGTTTCTGAGAGACCCTATTATGATTGGAATACTTTGGGCCTCCCTTCTTGAGAACATAAAACAGCTGCTGGGTGTGTTGAAGCCATATTCACCCCACCACAAAGAAGGTCAGCACCTTTCTCCACACAATGGTATAAGGTTTTGTTTTCATATAAAACCTCAACAGATGAATGAGGCCACTATCAATGATTTCAGAAAGAAAGGCTAAAATACCAACTATTTTTTTTGACAGGGTCTTGCTCTGTCACCCAGGCTGGAGTGCAGTGGCTCGATCTCTACTCACTGCAACTTCTGACTCCCAGGTTCAAGCAATCTTCTTGCCTCAGCCTCTGGATTAGCTGGGACTACACGTGCACGCCACGCCTGGCTAATTTTTGTACTTTTAGTAGAGACAGGGTTTCACCATGTTGGCCAGGCTTGTCTTGAACTCCTGACCTGAAGTGATCCACCTGCCTCTGCCTCCCAGAGTGCTGGGATTACAGATATGAGCCACCGTACCCGGCCACCAAATACCAACTATTCTTTAAACAAAAAAATTATTACGTTGGAGGCACAGTGGCTCATGCTGTAATTTCAATACTTTGGGAGGCCAAGGCAGGCAAATTGCTTGAGCCCTGGAGTTGGAGACCAGCCTGGGCAACATGGCAAAACCCTGCCACTGCAAAACGTTTTTTAAAAATTAGCTGGGCATAGTGGCATTCTTCTATAGTCCCAGCTACTCAGGAAGCTCAGGTGGGAGGATTGCTTGAGCCTGGGAGGTTGAGGCTGTAGTGAGCTGTGATGGCACCACTGCACTCCAGCCTAGGTGATGGAGTGAGACCCTGTCTCAAAAAAAAAAAAAAAATATATATATATATATATATGTGTGTATATATATATATATGTATATATATATATACACACACACACACACACATATACATTGGGAGAGATGTCCCTCATAATTAATCTAGGTTAATACAGATGATTTTATTTAACAGCTGAAATGGTTCTGTTACCTGGGAACTTGTTTTATATTTAGTTGATCTTGGAGGATCCATCATGAACCCCCCTAGAAGTGCCCACAGTGACGTGTTCCACGAGTGCTTGATGGAAAACCATATATTTCTAAGGCTCTGGTGGCAGGCAGCAGTCATGCAATAGCATGAGGAAAATCCATTTAATAGAGTTGTCCAAAAGTGCAATGGCTTGGCTCGGTAAGCTGTAAATTATCTGTCCCTGTGAGGAGTAGAAAGTGAGGATGGAGAAGGAAGGAAATGCCAGACAGGGGTTGAACCAGACGGGTTTCTTCCAGCTGTCAGCTTCGTGACTACAGGTATTGTCCACGTCTGCAGGATCCACCTGTGATGCCTCTGATAATGTAATCACTTACCCCCTTTTTTCTTGGGCAATTTATTCCAACAAGTGAGCTATGGTGCAGGCATTGGGCCGTGCAGTATCTGTTTGACTTTCAGGGGCTTAGGTCAGCTTGGTGGAGTTCTCTGGGTCCCTCTAGAGAATCATCCAACCCAGGGATGGCCTGCAGGGTCCCGCCCCGCCCCTAAAGCACTTACATTCACACAAAATCCTGGAGCTGAATATTCTCAGCAGGTTTATTCCTCATAGCCAAAAGCCAGAAACAAATCCAGATGTTCTTCGAGGAGCAAATGGTGAAACTGCTGGGGTCATTGTGGAAATGGAGGGAAGCCTTTGGAGAGATGTATAGGAAGAATGAACAGGACTCGGTAATGGACTGTTTATGATGTGGGGGGATACAGGCTGAGGAAACTCTTCTAGAGTCTGGAATGGGGTCCCTAGGTGAGCCGTCACACCATTTATTTAGACAGTAAGTCTGGGTCACAGCCAAGTCAAGGAAGATGACCTAGACTATAGAGAGGGATCAGTTTTAATATGTAATGTCAAAGAAGCATTTCAGTCTGGAAATCACTTAGGCAGCTGTACATATAATTCTGAGAGGAGATAAAATCTGGAGGTTGTAAGAATAGAGTTAATAATTAGTGCATTAAAAATCAATTTGGTCACTCAGAGGGCTTAGGGTTCTTTTTTTCCAGCATACCAATAAAAAAATAACGGAGTCTGGGGTGAGTTATGACGCACTTCAGATTTTAAATCCCAGGCAGGGGTTGTGAGCACACTGGCAAAAATTGGGGAGGAGCATCCAGAAAGGCAGGACATTCCAGGAGAAGCATCGGCGTCAGAAGCCAGGAGCAAGATGGAAACAAAAGGGAGCCACTTACCTGGACTGCTCCTTGGACGTGGTAAATGGAAAGTGGCCATTAGATTTTCCATCATGGAACTGTCAAAAGACAAAGGTATAACAGATTTAGTTTAAATATCCTAATTGGCTTTATTGGCTATTCTAGAATCAGGCAACACTTCATTCCATAAAACAGACTGAGCGTTCCTCCGAGCAGAGTTGGGGAGATGGGCTTTATGGATAGAAAAGGCTGAAGCAGAAACAGAGAGCAAAACACGGATTGGTTGCAAAGTTACTTTCCTTGTAAACATGAAAGCAGACGGGAGGGACTGCCTGTCATGCTGGCTAAACCTGGCCTGTTGGGGATTTGCCTTTTATCTCTCTGTGTCCTGACTTCTCAGAAGGTCAGATCAACAACTTAGTTTTGGTTTGGAAAGATGGAACTTTAGCACAAGGAACTCCATTCCAGTCTGGTCTCATTACTGAACTGAACCTGGGTCGGCTTGTCCCGTGCGGTAAAACCAAACACCCACACCCAGGTTTGCAGCAGTAGAAAGGAGGGTGTTACCTTGCAGGACACCAAGCAAGGAGAATGGGGCAGCTTACGCTTCAGACCCAATCTCCTGGGTTAAAGGCAGGGAACATTTCAGGAAAGCAGAAGTTACAGGGAAGCCATAAATCAATACAGAGGGTATACCTTGGTTTGGCCCAAAAAGGTGGAAGCTCTTGAAGCAAGGGGCTTACAGGTCATAGGCGGCTTCAGGATTCTTTGATTGCAATTCTAGGCTTTCTCTAAAAACTTGAGGTCAGCAGAAAGCAATGTTAAGGTCTGGCCTATGGGCATGACTCTCTCCAGGCCCCTGAGGAAGAAATTTAGAACAAAGAGCAGCTGTCAGAGTGCAGCCCTCAGCTCCAGGTCACCTAAGGTCTCTGTGATAATGGTCAGTATTTTCCATCTGAAGTGGGTCTGGGTTTCTGAAAAGCCATTCAGGGACATATGCTAAGATGCGATCTTTAGTTTCAATAGGGGGCCAAACACCTTGTGGCTCTGACTTGCTTGAGTGGTTATTACTTGAAGCTATGATTCACTTCTTGCTTATCAGGTGGCTCATTTACTTCTCAAGGCTAGCTAGGTGCCTGAATTTCCCTTGAAGGAAATCAAGATTTTCCTTTGTTTCCATGCTTGGAGGAGGCCCAGCAGGCCTCTAATAGGGGTCCCTGCTCCATCTCAGTCTGTTGGGCCTAGTGCAGAAGCTCAGTCCAAACCAATGGCCTCCTGTAAATGTATTTTACAAAAGTCAGCAGTGTCCACGGCAAGGGAGAGTTTCTTGAGCAACCTGCTGGGAGATGTAAAAGTGAAATAAAGAGGGAATGTCAGGTGAAAACATTGAAAAGATGAGTACTGACAAGTATTTACAGAAGGCTAACTCTGAAGTGGTTCCAACAAACTGGGATCTTGAAAAGCAGGTAGCGGAGGGAAAAATGGCTTCCCCTTCCCCTTCTCGGTTCTTTGGCTGGGCTAGGAATTAAATTGACATAAGACAGGCTAATAGGAGAAAAAACATTTTAATTATGTCTGTATGCACAGGAATCCCACAAAGTATAGACTATGAGAAGGGCCAGATGAATGAAGCTTACATAGTGTCCTGAGTTAAGAAAAGAACAGGGGCTTCGGGCTTCTTGGGGATGGGCACAAGTTCTGGGAAGGTGAGGGGAGGCAATGTCTGGTGAATAAAAGATGTCTTGTTCTGCAGAGAAAAGTCTCTGGGGTGATAGAAGTTGTCTGGAACCAGCCCTCTTCCTGATACAGATACTTCATTAATGTAGATTTATTTTATAGTTATAAATTTCTTTTACAAAGGGGCAGCTTTTCAGAGCTACTCCTGTGTCTGCAATTTCTTAGAATTACGAGATCAGAATTTGCCTAAGAAGTATATTTTGTGTTCACATATCTGGTTTTGTATTGTCATATTTTGGGGGTGGTGTGTCCTGGGCCCCACCAGTAAGGACCATGTTATAGGAATATAATTCTTAATTGACTTTTTTAGAGTTGTTTTGAATTCACAGCTGAAGGAACTTAGTGTATTCCATCCAAAAATATGCCACTCTGACATCAAGATTATTTTGAGCTGAAGACAACTGAGACCAAGCAGACACAGGACAAACTCTCTGCCCTGCCCCCATATACCAGAAGGGCAGGATGACTCTTACCAGTACAGAGGTGGTACCAGAAAAATCAACAGCACAAGCATGCCAAATCAAGCTTATTAGTCAGCTTCCCCACCCACATATCTACCTTCCCACAACTTGTTATCCAAAGAAGCTCAAGGTCCCCTTCCTTTGTCTTTCCACTTCTCTACAAATACATCGCTCTCCCATTAGGGTGCTAATAAGCCCAAGTTCTAACCGCCTTTTTGAGTTATTACTTATCACTGAGCTCTCCCATGTGTATTTGTGATACAGGAATTAATAAATGTGTTGTTTTCTCTTGTTAACCTGGCTTTCATTGGTCTAAATTTGTGGGGCCAAGGCAATAAACCTAAGATGGGTAGAGGAAAGATTTTTTCTACACCTACATAGCAAAATTGAGCCGAGTGTGCAGAGAGCTCTCATATGCACCCCTCACCCCCGACCCGGCAACACACACACACAGCCTGCCCTACTGTCCATGTCCCGCATCAGTGGGGCACATTTGTTACTACTGCCAAACCCACACCAACATATCATTATCGCCCAAAGTCTGTGGTTCACAGTAGGGTCACTCTTGGTGTTGTGTTGTCAGTGAAAAGAGCCAAACTCTGTAAAATATTTGAAGAGATTTATTCTGAGCCAAATATGAGTGACCCAAGGTACAGTCTCAAGAGGCCCTGAGAACGTGTGCCCAAAGCAGTTGGGTTACAGTTCGGTTTTACACATCTTAAGGAGACATGAGACATGAATCAGTACATGTGAGATGTACATTGATTCAGTCCAGAAAGGTGGGACAGCTCGAAGAGGGTCGGTGGGAGGAAGGCTTCCAGGTCATAGGTAGATTCAAAGATTTTCTGATTGGCAATTGATTGAAACAGTTATTATCTAAAAACCTGCTATCAATAGAAAGGAGCATCTGGGTTAAGATAAGGGGTTGTGGAGACCAAGCTTCTTACTATGCAGATGAAGTCTCATGGGGGTTGCTCTTAGAGACAACAGATGGCAAATGTTTCCTATTCAGACTTTTAAAAGGTGCTAGATTTTCAGCTAATCTCTAGAGGATTGGGAGGGCTTGGAAGGGGAAAGAGTTAGTTATGGTAATAGAGATTCTTTACAGATGCAAATTTTCCCCATAAGAGACAGCTTTGCAGAGCCATTTCAAAATATGCAAAAAAAATCCTATTTTGGGGTAAAATATTTTTATTTCCTTCTTTATCTGTCATATGATGTTATACAAGAGTCAGGCGGGAAAGTAAGCTGTGTTATATATAAGGTTAAATAAAGTCCATCTGTTGAGATGTTATGGTTTACAGGGTATGACTCCCCAGGCCCCTTAGATAGGAATTTGGGCAAGAGAAAAAATGTCAGTTTAGTCCTCAGTACATTCTGTGAGTTTGGACAGATGTCTAATGCTGTATCCACCGTTGTCATATCATACAGAGCAGTTTCACAGTCCTGCAAATCCCCTGTGCTCTGCCTGTTTATCCCGCTCTCCCCCAACCCCTGCCAACCACTGCTCTTTTTACTGTCTCCATGGTTTTGCCTTTTCCAGAATGTGACAGAGTTGGAATCTTACAGTATGCAGCCTTTTCAGATTCATTTCTTTCAGTTAGTAATATGCATTTAAGGTTCTTTCATGTAGCTCAATAGTGTTTGACAGAGACTCAAAGGCAGGGAGAGGAATGGGAAATCTGTGTGGTGGAAAAGGGGAAGAGGAGTACTGATGGGGTTGCCAGCTGCTTGAGGAAGCCAGAGGCGGCTGCTAGTGAAGTGGCCTCATTGTCTGGGGTGACATGCAAGGTTCATTGTCTCACAACCACAGAGATAAAGGGCACGGACACAAAAAGGGTGAGGTTAAGAGTGGAAATTTAATAGGTGAAAGAAAGAATAGCTCTCTGCTACAGAGAGGGGTCCTGGAAAAATGGTTGCTGATGTACAGTGAAATGCAAAGAGTTTTATCGATGAGCTAGTGTTATGCCCAGACCGTTTATTCCCCGAAGAAGACCACCAGAGTCCAGAGTCAAAGCCAAGCGGCGAGGATCTTTACTGCAAGTTCGAACTTGGTCCCTCCGTTCCTCAACATACAAGAGGGCCCCGAACAATGCGTGTGCTCACTTTTTATAGCCCGATGTAAATAGGACTTGTAAGGTTACAGAAGAACAAGGGAATTCTTTAGGTTACAGCATTACAATTGGTTAACATATTAAGTTATACATTTAGCAGTGATCTATTGGTTCCCGTGCTTTCAGTAAAACTACAAACAGCTGTGTTGTTATCAGGGATTTTTCCAGGTGGTGTTTTTCTAAAGTTGAGATATATGGTGGGACGTGTTTGTACTGGGCTCAGGAAGTTGAGAGATATGAGAGATATATTGTGTTTGTACTGGGCCCAGGAAATTGAGAGATATATGGTGTTTGTATTGGGCCCAGGAAATTGAGAGATATATGGTGTTTGTACTGGGCCCAGGAAATTGAGAGATATATGGTGTTTGTACTGGGCCCAGGACTGAGGAATGTGCCTGATTTCTTTCACTAGTGGGGAGCAGTGTCTGATCTACATCAGGTGCAAAAAAAAGTTAGGACCTGATGTGCCATCTGCATAGGGCACAAATCTCTGGACACCCCCACACCCATCTTTTATTACACAGGTGGGTAGCTCCTCCATGTTGCTTATTTCTTTCCTACTGTGCATGTGTTAACAAAACAAAAAACAAAAAAAATTAGGAAAGTTGAATACCCCATAGTGGACATGTCTGACCCCAGGTAGTCCTTTTCATCAGTGTGGCTGCAGGCCTCCCCCCAGGTAAGTTTCCAGCTTCCTTATCTATGTTTGCAGCTCAGTCTTTCAGGCTGTTCTTTGTTAGAAAGAAATGCTTTCTTGGGCTGCTTTTTGTTTGAAGTTCTGCCAAGGACTGGTTTGCCCTATCTGCCTAAATAATTTCTTTCTATCTCCTGTATTACTGGAAGAGGGGATCCTACCTGACTGGAAAGAGGGTGCCTATTTGGTTCTCCCTTTTGGTCTTAAGTCGGAAGCAAGGGCTAAAAGGTGGGAAGCCATCAGTGCAGTCCTGACCATTAGGGTTGCTGTATGCAGAGGTGTAGTTTGGCTTTTCCAGCTGGTTACTTCACAGACTGTGGGTCAGAGCATCACCAGGTTCTTGGGTGGATTTTTTAAACCCTACGGACTGAAACCCTTCTTTATTATCTCCAGTCACTTGAACATCTTTCTTTGACAGGGACAGTTTATTCAGTGTTGTTACTTAAAAAAAAAAGCTGCTACTACTACTACTACAATGACTATTTATAATAAAGGTAATAATGACAATAATGATGAATCACAGCAAGGACCAAATAATTATAATTACTGATTTAATATTTATACATAAATATTTATTAAAATATATAATCTACATATTACATACATTTATACTACGACATTTATAGTATCTATATAATTATATATTATTTGTGTATTTATGACAATTTATATTTATAAGTAACATAATACAAAGAAGAATATTATTACTACTACTACTACTATAAACCTCAGGACTCCCCCCCAACCCCAACATAACCGACTATCCCCTTTAACCGTCTGGCCAATCCCAAGTTGCCCCTGCCGGTTGAGCTTGCTATATAGAAAGGCGGCCGCCAGGTGTCGCAGGCCGGAGGGATCTGGATCCGGCCCGCTGGCAGGACGCCAGGCCTTGTCCGGGTCCACCTCGGGTCGCATTCCCACCTCCGGGCTCCCTGGCAGGCATGAGTGGAACCGTGAGATCCCTGGCAGCCAAAAGAAACCTTGGAAAATTTGGGGGGAAGCGCCCGGGGCCAGGGACAGCTGCCGGGCAGGGGACAGACTCCCCAGCGCCTCCCCGGCCAGATCCCTACCTACCCAGAGTGGACTTCAAAATTCACCGGAGTCGGCCTGCCTCAGCCTCCCCAGGGGCATTTAGAAATTTCTGCGGACAGAAAAGCCCTCTTGTGTCCTCTTCAGAACTATAACTGTTTGTATCTAATCACTATTTATGTAGATTTAGTATTTATAAAGTATAATTTATACTTATGATTCTATAAATTTATATTATTTATATTCATATAGTTTTTAAATGTAAATAAATTATTTGTTTATAATACTTGCTTATAATAATTACTATTGCTATATAAACCTCAAGTTCCCCCATCCCCCTGCCCCTACCCTTCCCTCCTCACCTCCCCACAGGCCTCCCTCCAGCCCTTCTCCCCTTCCCTTGCTCTTCCCCTCTCCCAAATTCTAGTTGCCCATCTGCTGGGTTGGGCTGCTGGTCGATCTGATCAACTTTCGGAGACCACATCAAAACTGCAGGAAAGGCTGATTGACCCAGCAACTCTAACAAAGATCATCCATCGGACATCTCGTCACCCCTCTATCCCGGAGCCAGAGGCTGCAGGCTCTTCCCCGGTGGGGAAGGTGGGGCCCCAAAGTCCAAACACAATATCCCATTTATGCAGGCCACAGCTAAATCCACTGCGCCTTCCCCGTTTTTCTCGTACTGCCCAAGCCAGTCTCCACCTCCAAGACAAGACTCCGAAAAAGGTGTAAAGCTCAAATCGGATGATCACGACCCACGCATGGCCACGGACCGTCTCATATTACCCTTTGCAGTCCTCCTGAACAGCCTGGCCGGTCCTCACCTCCGGGGCGGGGCTCAGAGATAATGGGTGTAATGGAAGGCCTGAGGACAGGGCCCCAAGCCAGTCGGCGTCTGGGCGGGGTACCCCACCCCCATTCACACTCTCGGAAGGCCCATCGATTCCCGCGTGTACTAGTTGACCCGCTCAGGCCACAGCACTCCGAGTTCAAGAGCGCGCCTCCAACGCTGACCTGCAGGTTTAATCTCCGACGAAAGGATGAAGAGTACACCCGGCAAAGCTGGGCTCATCCTGCCAGTGCTGCCAGTCTCCTGAACTCTGCACCCACCCTGTGGCCAGATCCCCTTCCTTGCCGGCTTCTCCAGAGCGCCGGAGAGAAAAACCTTAACAGTGCAGCCAGGTGGCGCCTGACAGCCGGTGCGAGCAGCCGCGGATCGGATTGGCATAGCTGGCGATAGAGGCCTCTCCAAGTCTCGGGCCACCTGGTATCGCGTTTCTCAGCCGGGGGCGGGCAGAGGAGCTCTCAGTTGGCACGGCCTAGAATGGCGCGACCCTGCAGCCGAAAGAGACTTGAAAATCTTTCCTAACTACCGTTCCGTTCCAAGGGACTGCTACCTGCTAGGACAGACCGCCCACGCGGCTCCGGGACGGGTGATCTTCTCCGCGAACCGGGAACGTTTCCGGAGATTCCCAGGGGCCGGCCCCCAGCCTCCGCTTCCCAGCGCAGCGGGGTCCCGGGCTCCCCGCGGATTCGAAAGTTTTGAGGCGGGAGAGACCCTGAAGTTGAAACTGTGAAAGGGAGAACGTGGGTGAATCGCTTTTATCCTGTCTTTTCGGAGTGGGGAAGCCTTTCTAAACCACAATATAAACCCAGAAGCCATCAAGGAAATGGTTGATCAGCTTGACAACATAAAGTTTGAACAAAATACACAAGTAAAGTCCAAAGGTAACAAATGACTGTGGGAATCGCTTCTGCAAATACGCGGGTGATAAGAATATTGATTTCATTCACAGTAGCCAAGATACGGAAGCAGCCTAAGCATCTACCAGTGGGTGAACAGATAAAGAAAATGCGATGTATGTACACCATGCAGTACTATCCCGCCTTTGAATAAAAGGAAATCCTGCCATTGGCGACAACATGGATGAACGTGGAGGCCATTGTACTAAGCAAAGTAAGCCAGGCACAGAAACAAATACCACTTGGTCTCTCCTGTATGTGGAATCTGAAAATAGCTGAACTCATAGAAACGGAGAGTAGAACGGTGGCTACCTGAGGCCGGGGGAAGGGCAGGAGTGGGGAGATGTTGGTCAAAGGGTACAAGGATTCAGTTAGACAAGAGGAATACGTTCTAGTGATTCACATGACACGGTGACTGTAGTTAATGCATTTTATATGTCAAAATTCCTAAAATAGTAGATTTTAAATATTCTCACCACAAAAAATATGTTGGCAATGGATATCTTAATTAGCTTAAAGTAATTGTTCCACCAATGTATACGTATATCAAAACATCACATTGTATCCCATAAATATATACAATTATGATTTGTCAATTAAAATAAACTTTTAAAAATCATTTTAAAAGATTTCAGCATTATTTACTATGATAACAAAAAAAAACTGGGGTGGGGGATAATAACCATTCATTAAGAGGGGTCAGTTTAAATAAACTCCAGTACATCCACACGGTACACTGTGTGAATTTGTTTTGTTTTGTTTTAGATGAGACAAATGTGGATGATGAAATGTTAAATGAAGAATTTAAAACAAGAATTGAGTTACCCCTATTTCAACACATTAAATAGCTAGTAAAGACCGTGTGGTATGGACAGAGGGAGATGATCTGCAGAACAGAAAAGCGACCGAAAACAAATGCACCCAGCTGGTTTTTGACAAGCATGCGAAAGCAACTCGTGGGAGGAAAGGTGGCCTTTCCATCAAATGGGTGTC
>NW_022681044.1:0-44138 GCF_009764315.1 Trachypithecus francoisi | reverse complement strand
GAATAGATGTATCAAAATATCACTCTGTGCCTCATAAATATGCACAACTATTATGTGTCAACTAAAACATAAAAGAAAAAAAAGGAAGACAAATACCACATGATCTCACTCATGTGGAATCTTAAAAAATTGATCTAATAGAAGCAGAGAGTAGAATGATGGTTGCCAGAGGCTGGGGGTGGTGGGGCTTGCGGGGGATATGGCAAGGGAAGGTGTTGGTCAAAGAGTACAAAGTTCCAGTTAGACAGGAGCAAGGAGCTTTAGTGATCTATTGCACAGCATTTCTAGTTAAAAATAATGTATTACATATTTTGAAACTGCTCAAAGAGTAGATTGTAAATGTTCTCGCCACAAAAGAATGATAGGTAGGTGAGGAGAGGGATATGCTAATTAGCTTCGTTTAATCATTCCATATTGTATACATATATCAAAACATCATATTCCACCCCATAAATATATATAATTATTATTTGCTTTTTTAAATAAAATAAATCTATAGAGACTGCTGCTTCTGGGAAGGTGGTGTAGTTGTACATTTCCCTATTCTTCCCACTAAGTACAACTTAAAATTCTAGACACTATATATAAAACAAACATAAGGCTGAAAGTGGAGAGGAGAAAGCAGAGCAACTGAGGACCTCAGAACGATATGGTGGTGAGTTCCTTGGGTTTTGTTTTTGCCTGATATATCCCAAAGTTGGAGCTGAAGAAACCAGCTACTGGGGAATTCCAAAATGCACAGGCAGAACAAAACAAAGCTAAACAAAACAAGCGAAGAAACAAAGAAATAAACCTACAACAGCCTGTTCTTCCTAACCCAAGGATCAGAAAAGAGGCAGCCCAACAAGACAGAAAGTATTTTCACAATAACTGCTCTACTCCAGTGGAACGCCTCAGAAGACTCTGTGGCCCCACTCATGCCGGCAAAGATCTAGCAGGGGGCATAGACTTCCACATTCATTTCCATGGGCAGAGACGAGGGCCCCTTCGCGCTATCATATCAGCAGGATTATGTGGAAGATCTCCAACATATACCCCCACCAGGCCGTAAGGAGACACCCCTCTTTGTCCCTGCTGGGATGATGTCAGGATTTTCACCACCACTCAATGTGAAGGACGCCACTGAATCCGTGGGCTAAAGAGAAAAACTTCCAGATGTAAATTAGGAGAGCCATTATGGAAAACAGTATGAAGGTTCCTCATAAAGTTAAAATAGAACTACCATATGACCTAGCCTTCCCACTTCTGGGACTGTATTCAAAGGCTATGAAATCAGCATGTCAGAGAGGTATCTGCACTCCCATCTTCACTGCATCACTATTCACAATAGCCAAAATTTACAGTGAACCTAAGTGTTCATCAGCGGATTAACGAATAAAGAAATTGTGGTCTATATACACCATGGAATACCGTTCTGCCATGTAAAAGAAGGAAATCATGGCATTTCCATGTGTGGAAGGTGAAAAAGTCGATCTTTTAGAAGTGGCGAGTGGAATGGTGGTTACCAGAGGCTGGAGTTTGGGGGAGTGGGGGAGATGTTGGCCAAAGGGTACAAAATTTCAGCTAGGCAGGAGGAATAATTTCAAAAGATCTCTTCTTCACCATGGTGACTACAGTTAATAACAATATGTCGTATACGTGAAATTTGCTGAGAGTAGTTTTTAAGTGCTCTCACCACACACAAAAAACGGTAAGTATGTGAGGTAATGCATACGATAATTACCTTGCTTTAGCCATTTCACAGTGTATACTTATTATCAAAACATCATGTTGTACACCACAAATATATACAATTTTTATTGGCCAATTTAAATAAAAAGAATACTGAAGACTGAGTCTCCCAGGACTTCAGAAAGTGAATTGAACTGAAAGGAAATGATTATAAAACATGTCAACATCTGTGGTGCAAAGCTAAACCATTGTTGAAAGGAAAATTTATGCCATTAAGTGCTTCCATTAGACAAATGAAAAATTATCAAAGCAGTAATCTATGATGTCACTACACTAAACTAGAAAAAGAGGAGCAAAAGAAGCAGAAGGAAGGAAATGTGAAAGATCGGTAAAATAATCAATGAAATGGAAACCCGAAAAATAATAGAGAAAATCAATAAATAAAAACCGAGGTCTTTAAGAAGACCAATAAAACATACACAACTCAATAAAGACCGACAAAATAAGCCTATGATGATTCACTGCCTTTGTGCATATTTACTGAATGACTTTAATAACTATAGTTGTGAAACTTTTCATATAGTCGACTTTAGGAAGCTAAGCCCTTATGTTTTCAATATGAATCATACAATGGAAAGAAGAAATAAAAGAAACATCGGACTCTTGATTTAAATCACAACGAAATTTGATTTTTGAACTAACAGCCAGATCCCTGTCTTTCATCATACAAATGAGTTTCTCCAATGTCTTTCACAATTAACTCAATTTCCTTTCTGAGAGGTAGACATGACACCCAATAACTGCACTATGAGTTCAATTTATCATGCTACGAACATGTCTTTGCAAATTGGAAACTTCTGGAAAGGAAATTTCCCATGATTCATGTAATGCTAAAAGTAAGGTTGTTGAAATTTTTCACACTTTGAATCAATTATTCTTCCATACTGTTAGAAAAGTCTTGTATTACATGGACATTTGAGTGGCGACTTAGGTGAAGGCCCTCTGCCTTTTGTAAAATATTATATATGATCTCATAATTTTCTATTATGCGTTATGTAACTGAAATAACAATACCTTTTTATGATGTCTCCACAAAAATGTTTGTGTGTGTGTGTGTGTTCTACAAGATCCAAGCCATTTTTTAGTTGGCCAAATTCATAACCTCAGATCCTCTTAATAATTATCATAAACTGCTTTTTTTGCTATTGCTGACCAATCAATTCTAACTTCAGGCAATGAATTTTGTCAATCTGATTAGACTGTTAGAGGAGAAATTCTTATCAAATTCATCATGTATTTGTTTACCTTTCTCTTAATATTGTCCACTTTTTTCTCTTTACATTTCTTTCAACAAAACAAATAAACAGCTTGTACTCTTCTCTGCCACAGCAAATGCAACATCAACAGCAACCAGGTGGGGGAGGGGGTGAGATGAGCTTTTTTACATCAAAATGCCCATCCATACAAGCAGAAATGAATTATAGTATTAGAGAAATCACCCCTTTTTAAAACCAACAAAGTAATAATCAGATCAGGCAAGAGCCCTGAACGAATACTAAGGCCAAGAGGTAAAATTTTGTTGGAGAGCAGAATATCCGCATGTCATCGAAATATCATGACAGACTATTTATTAATCACAACGGGAGAAAAGTACCTTCCCAATGTAGTACTCTGTCTGAAAAACACCGTAATTAAGTGATAAAACTGATGAATACAAACCGCATCACCGATAACCAGAGAAACTGGCATTAGGAGCCTCCAGATGTGATATAACGTGAACTGCTCATCACCTTCTTAATATTCGTGCCCAAAGTGTCAGACATAAATATAAACAAGAGGCAAATGTCAGACCAGCCCGTATTGTGGGACACTTTACATGACAACAGGCCTCAGCTCTGGAAAAAATGTCATCGTCATGGAAGGTTTAAAAAATTGGTTGGGGTACTGTTTGCAATTAGAGGACACTAAAGAGACATGACAACTGTGTGCAATGTACCATGCTTGACTGGATTGTTGATCCCCCGAAAAGTCTTTCAAAAGGATATTACGGGGACATTTGGTGAAATTTAAATATGAACTGTATGTGAACTTGGATGATGTTACCCCTTCATTGTTACATTTCTTCACTGTGATAATGGCACTGTGGTTTCATAGGAGTGCATTGTAGTGTTTAGGAGGTGCATGCTGAAGTAACTGGTTGAAGTTACTTTGAAACTGTTACGTGGTTAAGCAAGAAAAAAAATTACTGAGAGCTAAAGCAATGAGATAATGTGAATCTAGGCATAAGATTGTTCACTGTATTACGCCCTCAGCTTTGTGTATTTTCAAACTGAAATGTTGGGGAAAATAGATTCCTCATATTTAGAGTTATGCACTGAAATGTTTACAAATCAAATAAGATACGTTAAGATATCCACATATGATTTTTGTACTCTTTTGATTTCTGATATTTGCTTGAAAATAATCTGGAGGGGGTGAGGGGAGAGGATATGTATGAAATATGATTGGCCATGAGTCTTTAATGGTTACACTTGGGAGATGGATATTTGGAGGTTCCTTATGTTATCCTCTCTTGTGTTTTCCTTCTCAAAATGCGGTCCCCTACCAGCAGTGTTAGCATCATCAGGGAACTTATTTGATAGGCAAACTCAGCCGGCATGGTGGCTCACGCCTGTAATCCCAGCACTTTGGGAAGCCCAGGCTGGTGGATCACCTGAGGTCAGGAGCTCAAGACCAGCCTGACCGACATGGAGAAACCCCGTCTCTACTGAAAATACAAAAGTAGCCGGACGTGGTGGTGAATGCCTGTAATTCCAGCTACTCGGGAGGCTGAGGCAGGAGAATCACTTGAACCCGGGTGGCAGAGGTTGCAGTGAGCCGAGATGGCATCATCACACTCAAGCCTGGGCAACAAGAGTGAAAATCCGTCAAAAAAAAAAAAAAAAGAAAGAAAGAAAGAAAGAAAAAAAAAAGACAAAGAAAAGAAAAGAGAAAAAGCAAAGCCAACCAAACTCTGGGTCCCACCCCAGATCTTGTTATCTGAGAATACAGATATGGAGCTCAGAAATCTTTGTTTTATCAAGCCCTCCGGGGCTTGATAATCAAGCTAGTGTTTTAGGACCACTGCTCTAATGCACCATATACAAAAAAATTAATACACCATAGCTAAGTTACATTTACTATGGGAGAGGAAAGCTGGTTTGACATTAGCAAAGCTGTAACTGGAAGGGGACCCGAGAGAGGTTTATGTGTTGCTCATATATTTTGTTGTTTGTCCTAGATACTAATTGCATGCGTATATTTAATTTTTGAAAACTCCCTAAGAGGCCTGGCTTGGTGGCTCACACCTGTAATCTCAGCACTTTTGTCGGCCGGACTGCTTGAGCCCAGGAGTTCAGGATAGCCTGGGCAACATGGCGAAACCCCCCGTCTCTACAAAATATACGAAAATTACCTGGGGATGGTGACGTGTGCTTGTAGTCCCAGGTACTTGAGAGGCTGAGGCAGGAGGATTGCTTGAGCCCAGGAAGTGGAGGTTGCAGTGAGCCAGGATCACGACACTGCACTTCAGCAGCCTGGGTGACAGAGTGAGGGGCTGCTTTTTTGTTTCATCTTTGTTTACAAATCAAATAAAGAAAGCAACCCAAGGAAGGAAGGAAGGAAGGAAGGAAGGAGAAAGAGAAAGAGAGAGAGAAAGGGAGAAAGGGTAAGAAAGAGAGAAAGAAAGGAAAAGAAAGAAAGAGATAGAAAACTCATTAAGATATACATTTATGATTTTTTAACCGTTTGGATTATAAGATAAACTTTGCTGAAGGTTTTGGAAAAAACCTGGAAGTTACTTAGGCTGGGTATTCTAGAGATAGTGGATTCTCCCATAACTGATCCACAGATTCAGTGAAAATGCAATCCAAATCTGTTACAACCGAGTTTTTGGGAAACTTGAAATTGCATGCTAATTTATGCAGAAGGACAAAAGGCGTAAGACATGCGGGGGTGGGGGTGGCGTTGTGTAGGGAGACAGGAAGAAGAAAGGAAGGAAGGAAGGAGGAAAAGGAAGAAAGGAAGGGAAAGGAAGGGAAGGGAAGGGAAGGGAAAGGAAAGAAAAGGAAATGAAAGGAAAAGGTAAGGAAAACACAAGGAAACAATACTAATATGGAAATGCTGGCAGCATTCCTTTTAAAATCCGGAACAACCCAAAGAAGCCCCAATTTTGCTGTCGCTATTAGATCTTGTACTAGATTTCCTAGCCAGCGCAGTTAAAACACAACCAACCAACCAACCAAAAAAACAAAAAACACAACAAAAAAACCCCATAACTTCAATTCTATTTCTACTATGCATAAACTCACAGATAATCCCAGAACGCCTACTACAGAGTTTAGCATGTTGACTGACTTTAAGATCAAGTGTCGTTTTTAAAAGTTAAAGGCGTTTCTGTAAATTAGATCCAAATAGAAATTGTCCTTTTAAACAGACATCACGTACAAGCACAGCAACAATCTACAGTATCTTGGAATAAATACAATGAATGATGTGCAAGATCTAAATATACAAAAGATAAAACTAAAAACTGAACTGAAAGATTAAAACATTAAGGACCCACGTAAGTGGAGACATCCCAAGTTGGTGAGTAGGAAGGCTGAGTATTCTGCAGATAGTGGATTCTCCCCTAACTGATCCGTAGATTCAGTGAAAATGCAATCCAAATCTGTTACAACTGAGTCTGGGGAGACTTGACATTGCATACTAATTCATGCGGAGGGACAAAAAGGCAAAGAATAGCAAAGATGTGTTTGGAGATGATGAATACCATGCAGGAACTTGCCCTAGCCGATGTCAAGATGTATCATGAAGTGAAAATATTTAGGACAATTTAGTAGTGGCACAGGAATAGACACATTTATTTATCTGTGGAACATAACAGGGAGTTCATCAACAGAGACAAATATGGACGAAAGTGTTTCCAAGCATCGTTCCCTGGGGGTTGCAAAGTCACCACTGATTGGGAATCCGCAGCACAGAAATATGGATCAATCTTTAATCACATGCTGAATTTTTAAAAGGTAAATTACAAAATACCAAGTACGTGAGTTAAAAATGCATGCACACAAAATATTTCATGCCCAAAGGAGACCAATCTGGGAAACAAGCCTTGGGGAGTATAAAGCTCAACGATCACTTCAGGATTTCTTTTTTTTTTTTTTTTTTTTTTTTTTTTTGAGACGGAGTCTTGCTCTGTCGCCCAGGCTGGAGTGCAGTGGCCGGATCTCAGCTCACTGCAAGCTCCGCCTCCCGGGTTCACGCCATTCTCCTGCCTCAGCCTCTGGAGTAGCTGGGACTACAGGCGCCCGCCACCTCGCCCGGCTAGTTTTTTGTATTTTTAGTAGAGACGGGGTTTCACTGTGTTAGCCAGGATGGTCTCGATCTCCTGACCTCGTGATCCACCCGTCTCGGCCTCCCAAAGTGCTGGGATTACAGGCTTGAGCCACCGCGCCCGGCACTTCAGGATTTCTTGATTGACCTAGTACAGGGAGCAGGAGAAGCTACGAGGACGTGAGGGGGCGTGGCCTCAGAACGTGAGCCTCAAGAGATCTCGAGGTTCATTGGTCGCCAGCCACAGCGGCGGGAGGTTGAAGGCAGCTCAAGAGCTCATTGGTCTTTGTGGCAAGGGCGGGAAGGGAAGCAGCAGCTGGATCTTCCCTCAGACGCTCTGACTGGTTCTGACTTGCTGGAGGCTGGGGCAACCACAGGCTGACGTGAGAAGTAGGCCCTCGTTCTCCACGCCTCTTATTTCCTCCCACCCTCCTGAGCCAGATTCCCAACCCCTTCCCCTCTCTGCTACCTCAGCAGGGAACTCCCATCTGCTCCTGATGTCCCATCGCGCCCTCAGCTCTCCCGGAATCCCTTTTGGGAGGACTCCTTGCCCCAGCCCCTTAAGCCCTGGCCTTTGGCCAGTGAGGCAGGGCTCATGGGACTACTTTTGATTCAGAGGTCCGGGAGGGAGTGGATGATTGGGCTTCCTGAGGAAGTGGTGCACTCCAGGGTGGTGGGACTGTGTGTGTGGTGCGGGGTGGGGTGGGGGTGGGGGGAGATGGTGTGCTCCAGAAAAATTGTTGAAGTGTGGAGAGGAATATGGAAGATTTGGGGGAGACTGTGGAGGGAATGTGTGGGTTTGCATGAAAGCAGGAAAGGTGTGTCAGTCCAAGAGAAACACTACTGCACTGAGGAGTTTCCTATTGGCTAGATCAGAACCTGACACTTCATAGGAGGCTCAACAGGTACCTTCTGAATGAAGAATCAAGAGAATCGGCCGGGCCGGGTGGCTCATGCCTGTAATCCCAGCACCTTGGGAGGCCGAGGCGGGTGGATCAGCCTGGCCAACATGGTGAAATCCCGTCTCTATTAAAATATACAAAAAATTAGCCAGGCGTGGTGGCAGGCACCTGTAGTCCCAGCTACTCGGGAGGACGAGGCAGGAGAATCACTTGAACCCGGGAGGCAGAGGTTGCAGTGAGCCGAGATCACGCCATTGCACTCCAGCCTGGGTAACAAGAGCGAAACTCCGTCTCAAAAGAAGAATCATCAAGGGGGTGCATGAAGGGATGAATGAAATTAATAATTGAAAGAGGGCCAGGGATCCAGGAGAACAATACGATTTCATGGGATACAAGAGGGAAATCAGTTCAAAGGGGGAGCAAGGGAATAATTAAGTGTAAGATGGGGTACAGGAAAAAAAATCAGCATGAATCAGCACGAAATGTGAGGGGAAAATTGAATATAGGGCATAGAAGAGACTGACAATGGAATTGAGTGCTGGGGGCACAAAATCCTGTGTGGGGAGTGAATGAATGCAGGAGGCTCGGAAGAGAATTGTTGAAGTGGATGCCGGGAATAATACCTGGGTTTGGCAGAGTGCAGGATGATACCCAAGAAGGGGGTGTAGTAATGGTGGAAGAGGGCACGGGAGTGCATGTGCATGCCTGAAAGTGGGGTCTGTGGTGAAGTGATGGTAAGTAAGGAGAATAATGACTGCATTGAATGGGTATGGGATCCTTGCCAAGAGTCTCTCGGGAAGGGGCCATGTGTGATTGGGGCTTCTGGGAAAGAGGCAACATGAGCAAGGAGGTCGCAGTGAAGATTGGTGAAAACCGTGGGAGAAGAAGGGGAGGGAAGCCAATCTGATTCCAGCGGTGAGAAGGATGGAGAAGGAGCATTCAGCCACCTCAGATAGGGTTTTCCAAGGGCAGAGGAAGTACGCTGGGGGTAGGGGATCATGTGGCCATTCTGACCTCCACTCCTGACCCTAGAAGCATGGATCCCAAATAAATACCTGCTGCACCCTGCTGCCCCTCTGACTCCGAATGCACAGCGTGAGACTGGAGCCCCATGGGGGACTGAACTTGGCCCCAGAAGAGCTATAGGTTGCTGTGACCGCTGCCACGACCATGGTATTACTGCCCAAATCAGCGGCCACAAGCATTTCTGCCTCTTCCAGGCCTGCGAGTGTCACAATTGTGCCCTCTTCTCATGAGTATGGTGTCTGAGATGGGGAGGGCCCAGACCTTCTCTAAATGGGACTAACCTTAGCCCTGCAATCCTTTACTTCAGAGAGCACCTCAGGGTCTTGCCTGCTGTGAGTGCCTTGAAGAGGGAGCAGCGGGAACGGCCAAAGAGACATCTGGCTCAAGGACCAATAAGGAGTATGGCTGCCCCTCCCAAAGCTCCCATCCGTGTCAGGAATTTGACCATCAGAGCAGGAGTCCTCAGTGAGTGTTTCTGGCCAGGGAGGGAGCCAGAGTTTGGGTGGAGGAAGCATGAGTAGTTCTGTCACCAGTCCTGTCACAGAATTGCAGTGTGACCTGGGGCAAGTTGCTTCCCGGACCTTAGTTTGCCCAGGTGCAAAATGTCATCAATGTTACCTACCGAGTGTTTGTAGGAAGGAGAGAGCTGGGGGACAAGGGAACTGAAGAGCTCCTTGGTGAGATGAGACCTGAGACTGGATGTGGGGTGAAGTGGGGTGGGGTTGGGGGAAAGACTCATCAAAGCTGTTCCTGGTCTTTCACAGCTGGGAAGGAGAACAGCATGCTGCAGCCCGAGACCCACATCTTCACAGCCTCTGAGGAGGTAAGGAGAGTCAATAACCAGTCGGGCAGGCTCCCACCCAGCCACTGTCCAGACATCTTTCACTGTGTCCCAAGGATATGGGTATCATCTCCAATCCTATCACCAGCTCACCATGTGACCTTGGGAAAAATCACTTCTCCTCCCTGGGCCTCAGTTTCCCCAGTTGCAAAATAAAAGGTAAGACTGGCTGGTCTTCAAGGTCTTCAGAGCTCTGACATTCTAGGCTCCTATCCTCATCCCAAAAGATGTCCACACCTCCTCTCTGCATGGCCGGCCTGGTACCTGACTGCAACCTGTGCTCTCTGCCCCTGCAGGGGAGCTCCCAAGGGGCTCTGCTGCTTGGCCAGGCCCCAGAATCTTTGTCTCTGCCTTGTACTCCAGTGACCTTGGAGCAGCAACTGGTTTCTCCTTCTGGAGATCCCCACAGGGCCCCTGCCCTGCCCAGCATGTGAGTAGAGTGAGGACCATGGAGCAGGTTATGTCTTGTGTGCCTAACCTTGTGCTTGATGCCATGGGAGATGGAAGAGGAAGAGCGGGAGGAGGAGGAGGAAGTGGCGGGGGGAGAGGGGAGGAGTAAGAGGAGGTGGAGGAGGAGGAGGAGGAAGAGAAGGAGGAGGAGAAGAAGGAGGAGGACAAGGCAGCATGTAATACTAACGGGAGAGGACAGGGCTCTCCTAGCTTTGCTATTTTCTATTTGTGAGACTTTGGACAAGTGACTTTATGTGTCTGAACCTCCATTTCCCTATGGATGTACTGAGGACAATATTCTATACCCATAGCATTGAAAAGAGAACTGGCACAAGGCCTGCCACATAGTAGGGCTTCAACAAATGGGGGTTGTTATTCCACATGAAACAGGTGGATGGGATAGAAGGTCCTGCTGAAAGGTGGGGTCCATGCTGGTGAGGGCCACAGAGGCCCAGGGCAAAGTCCAGAGGCCATTAGAGAAAGCTTCCTGGAGACGAGCCATGCTTGTCCTTCAAGACCCATGGGGACTGGGCAATATGGAAGTGAGAACCAGTCCTTGAACAGGGACAGTAATGGCATCTCTCCAGGTGCTTTGCAAATTAAAACACGGACACCTGTAATTTCCTGTGATTTTCACCATTGCCCTGGGAGGAAAGAGCTGGTAGGAATAAGCATCCCTGTCAGGAAAAAGAGGTATGGAAAAGAAACCTGGCCAAGCAGGAGAAGGGACTTGCCCCAGCCGCAATGACTAGTGGTCGAGCAGGCATTGGGATTCCCACATCCAGATATTGCAAAATCCTGCCCCTCTTTCTGTCTACGGATACTATGTGTCCGTCAGTGGATTTAATCCCCTGGCCTCTCCTTTCCTTGTTTCTAGATGCTCAACTCTGGTCCTCCAGCCCTGTGCCACCCTTGACCCTCTTCTACTGCAGCCACAGGTCCTGGGAAAGTAGTGGGGTCCAGAACCCTGGGAGGGATGGAGTTTAGTGGATGGGAAGAGCAGAAGGCCTTGGTGGGGGTTGGGGAGGAGGTTGAGGGAACACGGGGCTGAAGGGGCACCTGTCGTATTGGGAAGAGGTGTAGTTTCCCAGTGCCTATTCTCTCACGCACTTTCCTTTGCAGGTCCCCAAAATCTCTGACCAGGCTTTGGTTTCTGCCCACTCAGAGTGGCAGCGGAAACTGGAGGCCGCTGAGGCTCTGCTGACTCTGAGAAACTCTGCCCAGGTCCCTCCTGACTCCATCTCCCTGCACCAGCCTTGCAACCCACCAGGTAGCCTGCTCCCTGAAAGGAGAACACAGGGTGGGAATAGCTGGGGAATGGGGGTCGTTGTGGTAAGCAGGTTCTAGCTGAAAAATCAGAGTCAGTAAGTTGAATCTCCTCGGGGCCAGGCACCCAAACTCCTCAGTATGACTCCCGAGATGGTAGTTGAGTGCTGTTTAGTGACTCTTCGGTTTATTGAGCTTTGTGCGCAACAGCAAGCGTTCAGTGCCCTGATGTCAAGAAAGAAGGAAGTTCAGGCCCTGAGAGTGGCAGGGACTTGCCCTCTCTGATATGCATGCAGCATATCAAGTGGAAGAACCGGCCCTCTTGACTTTCAGCCCAGGGTCTATGCTCAGCCCCCTGTGGCCTACTGTGGTCTGGGGAGGACATACAGAGGTGATAAAGGGCTTGGTCTGGAAGGAGGTCTGGTCTCTGCCTTCCGAGAGCTTCCAGTCTAGATGTGGAGCCTGGATGCCCTGGCAAGCTGTGTTTTGTGGTCAAATTTTAACGATGTGCCCAGAGAGGAGGGGCTGGAGGAGCTCCGAGGAGGATAAACAACTGGGGAGGCTGGGAGGGAAGGCTAGGCGTTCCCAGATCAAAATGGTGAATGGAGCATGGTGTGTCAGTGAAGAAACACCCCTGGAGGGACTGCTGGAACAGAAAGGGATGAGGCTGGAGAGGGTACCAATCACAGAGGTCTGACAGGTCAGGCTTAGGAGGCTGGACCAGCAACTGTGGGTAGTGAGGAGCCAGGGAACGTTTTCTGAGCTAGGGAGAACAATTTCACAGACCCCGAGCTTGACAAAAAGACTTGTGGTGGCTTTGATGGAAGGATTGGGGGAGGCAAGATGGGAGATGGGGAAATCAGAGAGGAAGAGGTCTATGCAACAAGCCAGGTGACAAATCTTTGGTTGGGCAGGACACATAAAAGGAGTAGATCTGAAAGGGGATGTGGATGTGACCTGGCTCTGGCCCCTTCCTTTCTGTCCACAGCTCCTGCTGGAGATAAAGGATTCCAGCCTCCCAGCCCCTCTCTCCGCCCCAGGCCAGCCAGCTCCATCTCGCTGCCTATTGGACATCTGGGATGCATCTCCCTCTTGAGCTAGGAACCCAGGGGAGGAGGCCTCAACGGAGCACTGCCTATTTGGTATCCAGTTTCTGAAAGTGCAAAATGGTTAACGTCCAAAACGCTTAACATCTTTTTTTTTTTTTTTTTTTTTTTTTTTTTTAAGCCTTCAGGTGTTTTATAAGCTTTTTATTATATGGGGCAATTCCTTGACTGAAGGTGGATATTCTTGTACCTCTATCCCTTACTCTTTTGGATGCGGGGCCTTTTTCTGTTTCATAAAGACAGGATTGTGCAATCTAAGTTGATCAGTCTCTCAGTGGGATTCTGTGTGGGTTCATTTGCCAGAGTTTTTATACGTCTTGTGATTGCTGACATACCTGAGCACTCTCATGTGTGTACCCATGCTTGTGGAAACATGAAGATGTTTTCGCTTTGTGTCTAGGTTTATGTATGTGAACAAATAATAAACCCTTGTTGTTATAAGGCACTGTGATATACGGGTTGTTTGTTACCACAGTATAACCCAGACTATCCCGACTCTAACCGATTTGTTCAATTCATGTTTCCAAGTGAGAATCACCTTATCCGATAACTGGGATTTCCTAGCATGGCTAGATAAGAAAATGGTAGAGGAAAAAGAGAAAGGTATTTACTCACTGAGCAATTAAGTACCTACCCTCTGCCCGGCATAGACTGTTTCCAGTTGCCCAGAGGGTCATAAGTGGCAATGTCTGTAGGATCAAGGAGATCATGTAAATGAGTAGAGCAGGCCCGATGGGCTCTGGCCAAACTGACAGTGTATGCTCTACATAAGCGGGCAGCTGCTGCTTGGCTCTAGGCAATTGTTGCCATGCAGGGATAGCGACTCATGGTAGCCAAATTGGCTGGGTTTTCAAGAGAAGATGGAATTCTAGATTTCTATATAAAATCACTCAACTTGTAAGCATTGGCTCGGGTTTCTTCTTTAAGCCCTATATCTGGGCCAAACCAAACTTCCATGAAGGACAGTTTTGCCCAGTGGAAATGCCGGTTTTATTCTAGACCAATGTGAATTTTACAGTGGAGGAAACTGAGGCCACTCAGGACAAGAAGAATCAAACTGGGGAAATGAATTAGACTCAGACCCTATTTTTGAAGGACCCATGAAATGTGAGGAAGCATCGCTACCTTTTATTTATTTTGCGCTCACCGCACTAAGCACATACAGCCTCATGGCAACTTTGCAAGTTAAGCATTATTATTGCCATTTTGCCTATGAGGAAACACACTCAAAGAATGACAGTGACTTGCAAAAGTGGTTTGGGGGAAATTTTTAGCCAAAGATCAGCGAACTCTCCCTTGTCTTTACCAGGCCCTGAATCAGCTAGTAGTTCGATTTTTTAATAAAGCATTGAATAAAAGGCCCAAAACTCAAAGCAACAAACATCAGTCAGAGGGTTTTTCCAAAAGAGTCCCTTTATTTCTTACTCAAGGTAACAATATGTAGTAATCGATCAGATCTTTCTTACCTGCAGTGGTTTCCCAGTCCTCTGCTGATATTCTAAACGAATGAAGACCTGGAGACCCCCACCAGGCAGAAAGAAAGCTCAACTGGACATGCCTGGATATGGGCCCTTTTCCATGCTATTAGCTCCCTCCTTTCTTCCCTCCCAGTACTTTACCCAAGACGATTGATTCGGATGACATCCAATTACAACTTGTCCTTTCTTTTTTGAGACCCCGAGAAGTCAGGATTCTTACATTCTTGATCTGATGGCAGAGAAACAAACGTGCAAAGTCACTCAGACTTGGAGCAAGACTAGACTGAAGTCCATCTCATACCTTCCTTCCTTCCTGATTTGTTACTCGAACAAATGATCCCAAAGCCCCTCCTTTCCTAGTGATGGATGAACAAGTCCACATATTTCTGGAGGAATGAAGCGGTAGTACCTGGAAGAGGACTAAGATCCTGCTATGAAATTGTGTCCTAGGCACACCACAGTCCCACAGTTGACTTGGGTAAAAGAGGAGGTGTATTTTGGTTAAAGGATGTGGCATGAGAAGAGGGAGGAAAAACAGAAATAAAGTGATGGGCATCAGGGGAAGGAGTGAGGCCCTTTTCCCTGTGCCCTTTTATTTTCCTGATGCCCCCCCCTCCACCCATACACACACACACTTTTTCAAAAGTCTCATAACGGTGTATTTTTGCATCTAAGGACATCTTTGTGAATGTTAAATATCAAACCTTTTTCATGTACTTCCCTTAGCTGTGTACTACCCCAGTTCATAGATTTAAAACATCACTGTATAGAGCACTGTGAGTTATGTCTTGACTCGTGTATGTCATGTAACAGCATTGGTTAGATCTGAGCATACCCATCACATCAGAGCTTCTGTAGAGTGGATCAATTTCAAACATTAGTGTGCAGGTACAGGTTTAGCAACTGGCTCTCAGGGGGAAGGAAGGTTGGGGGAAATGCCCTGGGTTGTTGCACTTGCTGAATGCAGATATCAAAGTGGTATCAGTGAATGCAGAGTTGGGAAGAGATATTTTTACCATTTGGATACCATAAATGTAAATAACCATGAGAACACAGATAACAGTACAAAGTAGAAAAATAATTAGGGATTGATTTTTTTTTAGCATATATTATGTTTGTTTTCAATATAATTGATCTGATTTTTAGTTTATATAATGTAGTTTTTAATAATGGCTGTATTTAACAACTGGCTCACGAAATTCTTGAAAATCGTATGGTTGTCTCTGATGTTCTGCTAAGAGCCAGCTGCAGCACTCTGCCACTTTCAACCCTTGCCCAGAAAGACAGCTTTTCCAAAGTAGGTTCCACTAACACTGCAGGGTCATAAAGGGCGGCTACTGCTGGTTTCTGACCAAGAACAGCCTAAAATGTGTGGGAAAGTGCTATTTTTAAAGTTAAAAATGGAAAGATCTGGGACAAATATTGAGCGGAATGAACAGTCAAAACCATTTATGTGGGAATGTGCATTCTTGGAGGGGGCCAGAGTCGGGTAGAGGTGAGTGGTAGGGATCTCAGAATTAGCAAAACCCATCCATACAGGGTTATATTCAACAGATTTCTCTTTTCTATTTTGTCAACAGATTTCTTAAAGGCTAAAGAAACGGGGGCAACTGGTATTGCCTGGCCATTGGATCTGTATCTCTCTCTCTCTTTAGAGAGACTGACGTTCATTACACTCCCTCCTCCTGCTTAGATAAATGCTGCATAAGCTATTAATACATAAACTTCTCCACCTTGCCTTTTTTAAAAACTTAAAAACATATCCTTGAGGCCACTTGATCGCCAAGCTGAGAACAGTGTTATTTCAGTGAATGGATGTACTGAGCACACTATTATGCATCTTGTGAAGCATTTAAAGTCACACGTATAAGAGAAGTTTCTATAAATGCCACTTGTTCCCCATGTTGAAAACTGTGTTATTTCAGTGAGTAGATGTGGTAGCTACAACGTAATGCATGTACTGAAGTGGTTAAAGACACATGAATAAACAAGTTACTAAAAGTGGAAAAAGAGAAATCCTTGAGGCCAGCGTGGTGGCTCACGCCTGTAATCCCAACATTTTGGGAGGCCGAGGCAGCTGGATCACTTGAGGTCAGCAATTGGAGACCAGTCTGGCCAACATGGTTTAACACCCTGTCTCTACTAAAAATACAAAAATTAGTCAGGCGTGGTAGTGGGCGCCTGTAATCCCAGCTACTCAGGAGGCTGAGGCAGGAGAATCGCTTGAACCCGGGAGGCGGAGGCCGCAGCGAGCTAAGATCGCGTCACTGCTCTCCAGCCTGGGCAACAGAGTGAGACTCCACCTCAGAAAATAAAGAAATCCTTGGGATCACTCCACAATCCTCCCTGGAGACATCCCTCACTCCTCTCAACAGCTAGAGGGTACCCCATTGTGTGGACCTACCATAGTGTGGTCAACTGGTCTTCTATTGATGGACACTCTGGTTGTTTCTATTCTTGCTATTATTTTATTTTATTTTTTCTTTTAGTAGAAACGGGGTTTCACCATGTTAGCCAGGCTGGTCTCAAACTCCTGACCTCAGGTGATCCACCCACCTCGGCCTCCCAAAGTGCTGGGATTACAGGCGTGAGCCACTGCACCTGGCTCTTGCTATTATTTTAAATATGGCTGCAATGGATAGGCTCCTGACATAATCTTTAGCAATTTTTATATCACTACGTCTTTGTGATTGATCCCTAGATGTACCATTGCTGCTTAAAAAGTGAAAACACAGGGTGTCTTGCTCATTACTGTCAAGTACCTCTTCAAGAAGGATGGACCGTTTGCCTTTTCCCCATCAATATCGGAGAGAGAAAGTTTTCCCAGCATCTCACCAGTAGTATTGCCAGATTTTTGAATTCGCCCATCTGATACGAGATAAATGACATATTAGTGCATACGTTAACTTGCATTTCCCTTCATATGTGCAAGGTTGCACATCTTTTCCATATGGTTAAGAGAAATTCCTGTTTTCTTTATTCTTACGGACTTTTAGTTTACAGTTTTGGACCAGTTAGTATAGGGGCCTTGGCATTTTCTCCTTTCCAAGAAAAGTTCCTTGTATCTTAGGGATATATTAGGACATTTACCTTTTCTTCTGATATAAGTTGTAAATCATTTTTCTGTTTGTCATGAATCTTTTTACCTCATTGATAGTGTTTTGTTTCATTGTTTGCCATGCAAAACCAGTTTATGTTTCCTTAATAAACTTTATCAACATTTTGCCTGATATCTTTTGGGTTTTTAGTCATAGCTAGGAAAGATTTCCCACTCTAAATGTAGGGAAGATTGTCTCCTGTCACACTGTAAACTCCAGTCCACTTGAAATGTATCCTAGTGCATGGTGTGAGGAAGAGATCCCGTTTTTCCAATACCACTTGTTAAAAAGTTGCCCCATGGGAGTGATACCAGCATGACAGCAGTCAAGAAAGCTACAGGCCCTCCTTCCCTGATAGAGACATTAGGTTAACAACATTATCTAAATCTAAATACCTCTGTGAGAATTGTAGAGATCACTGGACAAGCTACAACACATTGGCTCTTGTAAAACCAAGAAGGGATTCCAGTGACAAGGGTAGGAAAAATCCCAGCATTCAGCATACCCCTTGTGCCCCTCCCTCTACATGGTGTAGTGTGGAACACTAGGAAGAAAATAAAATCATGAATTCTGGGCCCCTCCCTTGGGATAAAAACAAGAGAGTCGACCATGCATACAACGTTCTGGCTTGTTTGGGGGCTATTTGAGGGACTACTTTCTGTCTTGCCTGACTTGGGAGGCTGAAGCAACCCAAGATAGATTCTGGAAGCTCCTGAAAACGAAAGTGCACAGCAGGTAAGAGCTGCAGTTATGCAGGTAGATGCCAGAGGCAACAAGACATTACAAAAGGTTTGAGAGGTCCTAGAACCTCCAGCCAATTGGCAAAGGTCTTCCTGTGCACCAAGCTGGTATGCAAAGACTGGGAGAGGTGATTGTTTCTTCAAATGCCCAAATCCCAACAAAAGATTTCAAGACATACAAATCAACTGGTGATGGCCCAGTCACTGGAGCAAAACAACACTCCAGGAGCCAGCCCTAAAGAAATGTAGACCTAAGAGCTGCCTTGTTGCAGGAAGTCAGGGACCCCGAACGGAGGGACCGGCTGAAGCCGCGGCAGAAGAACATAAATTGTGAAGATTTCATGGACATGTATTAGTTCCCCAAATTAATACTTTTGTAATTTCTTACACCTGCCTTTACTGTAATCTCTGAACATAAATTGTGAAGATTTCATGGACACTTATCACTTCCCCAATGAATATCCTTGTGATTTCCTATGCCTGTCTTTACTTTAATCTCTTAATCCCGTCATCTTCTTTGTAAGTTGAGGAAGATGAATGTCGCCTCAGGACCCTGTGATGTTGTGTCAACTGCACAAATTGTTTGTAGAGCATGTGTGTTTGAATATGAAATCTGGGCATCTTAAAAAAAAGAACAGGATAACAGCGATATTCAGGGAACAAGAGAGGTAACTTTGAACTGGCCACTGGTGAGCCAGACGGAGCAGAGCTATATTCCTCCTCTTTCATAAGCAAATAGGAGAAATATTGCCGAATTCTTTTTCTCAGCAAGGAACATCCCTGAGAAAGAGAATGCGCCCTGAAGGTAGGCTTATAGACGGCCCCTTTTTAAGGCGTCCCGTCTTTTATGGTCGAAGCCGAAGGGACGAAATAAGCCCCGGTCTCCGATAGTGCTCCCAGCCTTATTAGGATGAAAAAATTCCCACCTAATAAATTTTGGTCAGACAGGTTATCTGCTCTCAAACCCTGTTTCCTGATAAGATGTTATCAATGACAATGCGTGCCCGAAACTTCAGCAGCAATTTTAATTTCACCTCATCCGCTGGTCCTGTGATCTCGCCCTGCCTCCATTTGCTTTGTGATATTTTATTACCTTGTGAAGTATGTGATCTCTGTGACCCACACCTTATTCGTGCACTCCCTCCCCTTTTGAAAATCGCTAATAAAACCTTGCTGGTTTTACGGCTCAGCTCGGGGAACATCACGGATCCTGCCAACATGTGATGTCTCCCCTGGACACCCAGCTTTAAATTTCTCTCTCTTGTGCTCTTTCCCTTTATTTCTCAACCCAGCCGAGACACTTAGGAAATAGAAAAAACCCATGTTAAACATTGAGAGCAGGTTCTCCCGATACTGCCTGACAAAGAATTTAAAGTAATTGTCATGAAGATGTTCAATGAGCTGAAATAGAACACAGAGCGACAACTAAATGAAATTGGGGAAATGAAGCATGAACAAAATGAGAATATTGACAAAGAAATTAACACTA
The DNA here is from genome assembly GCF_009764315.1 of Trachypithecus francoisi. Classification (NCBI taxonomy): domain Eukaryota; kingdom Metazoa; phylum Chordata; class Mammalia; order Primates; family Cercopithecidae; genus Trachypithecus; species Trachypithecus francoisi. Next base: position 24,698 of record NW_022681044.1, on the reverse strand, counting down.
TAACAAAGAACCACGCAGATTCTAGAGATGAAAACATAATACAATAATTTAACTGCAAAATTCACTGGAGGTATTCAACAGACCACTTGATAAGGCAGAAGAATTATCAAGCTTGAAGGCAGGTCATTTGAAATCATCATGTCAGATGAGCAAAAGAATAAAAGAATGAAGAAAAGTGAAGATAGACTAGGGGACTTACGGGACACCATCAAGCAAACTAGTATATGCATTATGGTAATCTCAGTAGGAGAAGAGAGAAAGAGAGAGAGCTCATTCGAAGAAGTAATGGCTGAAAACTTCTTAAATCTGTGGAGAAAAAAAATTGACACACAGATCCAAGAAGCTCAAAAAAGTCCCATCAAGGTTAAATCCAAAGAGAACCACACATTATACGCAAACTGCCTAAAGACAGACAAAGAGAGAATCTCAACAGCAGCAGGAGACATTTGGTCACATACAAGGCTACTTTCATAGTATTATAAATGGATTTCTGGGAAGAAACTTTGCAGACCAGAAGCGAGTAGGATGATATATTCAAAGTGTTGACATAAAAAAAAAATAAGAAGAAAGAAAGAAAGAAGCAAGCAAGGGAAAAAAGGAAGGAAGGAAATGAGAAGAGAAGAGAACAGAACAGAACAGAAAACAAAAGGAAAGGAAAGGAACGGAAAGGAAACTGCCGACTCAGCTGTGTGGATGCACAACACTGGATTCTCCTTAGGCTCTGTAGTCCTGGCAGACTTCATCAGCGCAATGTTCACAGGGTAATTCTTAAACTTTATAGAGGGTGGCAGGTATATCAGTTCTTTTTGATGTGAAAACATTCATGTTTCTGACTTTGAATTGACAGCTTTCAGGGGAAGCATAATGGTTAGTGTTGTCACTATCAAAACTCTAAAAAGAAAAACTGAGATCTTTTAAATCTTGGTTACAGCATTCACGGCATGAACCTTACTGCTACTCCATATGGGTGTCTTTGTTTGGTGGGGTTTTTCTTCTTCTTCTTCTTCTTCTTCTTCTTCTTCTTCTTCTTCTTCTTCTTCTCTTCTTCTTTCGCTTCTGAGGCTGGATATATATGTCTGGCTGAAGATTTGATGTGGTTCCTCCTTAAGCTGTGTGTCCTGTTAAAAATAGGTACTGTACTGGGCTCCATGTGTCATTGGGGGTAGGACCTATATTTTAATACTGTTCCTAACATTTCATTTTACTAGCGAGAAATCTTTGATTTCATTTTATTTTTTGTAATTCTAGACACTAGATTATAGTTTAGCCATAACCGATGTTTTTAAAAAAGGGCTATATTTTCTTGCACAGTTGTGCACAAAAGAGACAAGTTTCAGTCCTCAATGCTGTCTTTTGTTTTACAGGTACAAGTTTTCTAGTTCAGACAACTATGAAAAACTGTAGACTATTCGCGAGGTATTAACTCACAGGCCCGCTGGGGGCAGGGGCTGTTTTCTAAGTTGCAGGCAGAGGGGGATTGGGATGGTATAGTATGCACAAACAGGTACTGAGCTGACAGACTGGAATTTTCTGTACTAAAATGTTACTTTGTGTCAAAAGTTAAACAGGCTTTAGTACAACAAATAAAGGTCGATTTCTGTAAAGAATAAAAGAAAGAAAACTGTCAACCCAGAACACTGACTCTGGCAAAACAGTTCTTTAAAAGTGAAGGAGAAATTATGACATTCCCAGATAAACCAAAGCTGAGGGAGTCATTACCGCTAGACATGCTCTGCAGGAGATGCTAAAGGGAGTCCTTCAAGTTAAAAGGAAAGGGCCATAGATGGCAACATAAAGCCTTACGAAAATAGGAATCTCTCCAGCCAAGGTAAATACATAGAAACATATAGTAACCTATAACATTGAAATTTTGGTGCAAGGAATTTAAATGACAAAAAAGCATAAACCATAGCTATAAATCTATGTGAATGGGTATAAAATACACAAAGATGTAATTTGTGACTCAACAACATACATGGGGGTAGGTGGGTATGGAGCTGTAAAGTGGTAGAGTTTTTCTATGCCATTTAAGTTCATTGTTATTTGTGTAAAATGGAATGCTATGAATTTAATATGTTTCATGTAATTGCTGTGGTAATGGCAAAGAACGTATCTATAGAGTATACACAAAGAAAATGAGAAGGGATTCAAAGCATATCACTAGAAAAGTATTAATGAACCAAAGTAAGGCAGTAGGAGAGAAAAGGAGGGACAAAAATAAGCTACACAGGGTGGAGCAAGAAGGCGGAATAGAAGCTTACACCGTTCGCTGCCCCGCCCCCGTCCCCTGCCCCGCCCCTGTCCCGCCCCTCCCCTCCCCCCCGCCCCCACCCCCCCACCACGCCGCGTCCCTCTGCCCCTGGCGCCCTCCCCTCTCAACACTTCCCACAGGAACACCAGATTTTAACAACTATCTGCACACAGAAAAGCACGATCACAACAACCAAAAATCAGGTGAGCAATCACAATGCTTGGTTTTAACTTTATACAGCTGAAAGAGGCATTGAAGAGAGTTAGAGAGAGGGTCATGATTCGCGGATGCCACCCCTCCCAGCAGAGGCCATGTTTCCTTCACTTTTAAATAACTGTTTTGCCAGGGTCGGTGTTCGGGTTGGAGAGCCTATACACTTGAGGGAGGGAGAGCCAGAGACTGGGGACTTCACATTGAACTCAGTGCTACCCTGTCATAGCGGAGAGCAAAGCCTTGCTGGGCTCCGCCAGTGCCGGCACATGGAGGCAGCATTTGGACCAGCCCTAGCCAGAGGAGAATTGCCCATCCCAGCGGTCAGAACTTGAGTTTCTCAGCAAGCCTTGCCACCACAGGACAAAGGGTCCTAGGTTAAACTTGAAAGGCAGTCTAGGACACAACGACTGCACTTCCTGCACAACTCCTAGTGCTGAGCTGGGCTCAGAGACGGAGGACTAAGGTAGAGACACAAGCCGGGGTGGCTAAGGGAGTGCTTGCCACACCCTTCCCCAACCCCAGGCTGCACAGCTGGCAGCAATGTGGAAATGACTTCTTCCTTCTGCTTAAGGAGAGGAAAGCAAAGAGTAAAGAGGAATTTGCCTTGCCTCTTGGATACCAGCACAGCCACGGTAGGATAGGGCACTGGGCCGAGTCCTGAGGCCTCCATTCCAGGTCCTAGCTCGCGGACATTTCTAGACACAACCTGGGTCAAAAGGGAACACACTGCCTTGAAGAGAAGGAACCAGTCTTGGCAGGATCTATCACCTGCTGACTAAAGAGCCCACTGGATAAAGAAAATGTGGTACATATACACATGGAATACTATGCAGCCATAAAAAGAAAGGGTGAGTTGATGTCCTTTGCGGGGACATGGATGAAGCTGGAAACCATCATTCTCAGCAAGCTATCACAGGAACAGAAAACCAAACACCACATGTTCTCACTCAGAAGTGGGAGTTGAAGAATGAGAACACACGGACACAGGGAAGGGAACATCACACACCAGGGCCTGTCTGGGGTGGGGGGCTAGGGGAGGGATGACATTAGGAGAAATACCTAATGTAGGTGACAGGTTGATGGGTGCAGCAAACCACCATGGCACGTGTATACCTACGTAACAAAGCTGCACGTTCTGCACATGTACCCCAGAACTTAAAGTATAATTTTAAAGAAATGAAAAAACCCTTGGGCCCTGAATAACCAGCAGCAATGCCAGGTAGTATGCCATGGGCTTGGGCTCTGAGGTATGCTGACTTCAGGTGTGATCCAGCGCATTCCCGGCTGTGGTGGCTATGGTGAAAGACTCCTTCTGTTGAGAAAAGCAGAGGGAAAAATAAATGTGACTTTGTCTTGCTGTCTTAGGTACCAGCTCAGCCACAGTGGGGTAGAGCACCACCAAGCTTGGGGACCTTCGGGTCCTCAAGTCCAGGCCTAGGCTCTTGGACAGCATTTCTGGACCTGCCCTGGGCCAGAGGGGAGCCCACTGCTCTAAAGGGTGAGTCTCTGTCCTGGCAGCATTCACCACAAGCTGACTAAAGTGCCCTTGGGCTTTAAGTGAGCATCAATGGTGGCCTGGCAGAACCGAACTCCCTCCGCCCCACACATCCATGGGCTGGTGGTGGTCGTGGCCCCAAGGAGAGGCTTCTCTTCCTGTGCAAAGGGGAGGGAAGAGCAGAAAGTGTTTTGTCTTGTGTTTTTGGTACCTGCTTAGCCACAGTAGAATAGGACATTAGGCAAATTACTAAAGTTTTTGCCTCCAATCCCTGGTTCCCAGACAGTATCACTGGACCTGCCCAGTGCCTGGGGGAACTCACTGCCCTGAAAGTAAGGACACAAACCTGACTTGCTTCAACACCTCCTTTTCATAGAGCCCTAGGACCTTCAGTGGACATAGATGTTAGCCAGGTAGTGGTTACAGTGGGCCTTGGGTGAGACCCAGTGCTGTGCATGCTTCGTGTCTGACCCAGGGTAATCCCAGCACATACCCCAGGTGTTGGAACAAGTGGAAAAGGCAAACATTGTCTGGATGATTCTCTACCTTTCTGTGCTCCTGGTTTGTCAGGGCCCTTAATAAAAGCAGGAAGCAGTGTGTAGATGAAGCTGCACCTGCCAACTCAGTTTCCTGAATGAGCAAATTTCATCACTAGGCTAACCGAGCTCGTATGCTTCCTCCCAGTAGCAATGATTGGATGATGTCAACTTCTTCCATCACAGGTCTGTAATGTGTTGTTGTCACCTTTTTTTGTCATATTAGCAGTTTTTGGTGACCACTGACTACATCTGTGAAACTCATTAGAAGTCATATGTTTCTCAGAAGGCACGTCTCTAGGGGTTCGTAAAGACTTTCTAAGAAATATCTGGACATGGATGAAAGTCGGGAAGGTTCCAAGAAGGCCAAATAGGAAGAGCTCCAGTCTACAGCTTCCAGTGTGAGTGACACAGAAGATGGGTGATTTCTGCATTTCCAACTGAGGTACTGGGTTCATCTCCCTGGGACTTGTTGGACAGTAGGTACAGCCCACAGAGCAGGGCAGGGCATCCCCTCACCTGGGAAGCACAAGGGGTCAGGGAATCACCTTTCCTAGCAAAGGGAAGCCATTACAGATGGTACCTAGAAAATCAGGACTCTCCCACCTAATACTGTGCTTTTCCAACGGTCTTAGCAAATGGCATACCAGGAGATTATATCCCCTGCCTGGGTCAGAGGGTCCCATGCCCACAGAGCCTCGCTCACTGTTAGCACAGCAGTCTGAGATTGAACAGCAAGGTGGCGGCGAAACTGGGGTGGAGGGGCGTCTGCCATTGCTGAGGCTTGAGTAGGTAAACAAAGTGGCCAGGAAGCTCGAACTGGGTGGAGCCCACCACAGCTCAAGGGGACCTGCCTGCCTCTGTAGACTCCACCTCTGGGGATAGGGCATAGCTGAACAAAAGGCAGCAGACACTTCTGCAGACTTAAATGTTCCTGACTGACAGCTTTGAAGAGAGTGGTGGTTCTCCCAGCACAGAGTTTGAGATCTGAAAACTGACAGACTGCCTCCTCAAGTGGGTCCCTGACCCCTGAGTAGCCTCACTGGGAGACACCTCCCAGTAGGGGCCGACTGACACCTCATACAGCTGGGTGTCCCTCTGAGACGAAGTTTCCAGAGGAAGGATCAGGCAGCAACATTTGCCGTTCTGCAATATTTGCTGTTCTGCAAACTCCACTGGTGATACCCAGGCAAACAGGGTCTGGAGTGGACCTCCAGCAAACTCCAACAGACCTGTAGCTGAGGGTCCTGACTGTTAGAAGGAAAACTAACAAACAGAAAGGACATCCACACCAAAACCCCATCTGTACATCACCATCATCAAAGACCAAAGGTAATAAAACCAAAAAGATGGGGAGAAACCAGAGCAGAAAAGGTGAAAATTCTGAAAATCAGAGTGCCTCTTCTCCTCTAAAGGAAAGCAGCTCCTCGCCAGCAAAGGAATAAAGCTGGATGCAGAATGACTTTGATGAGTTGAGAGAATAAGGCTTCAGACAATCGGTAATAACAAACTTCTCTGAACTAAAGGAGGATGTTCGAACCCATCACAAAGAAGCTAAAAGCCTTGAGAAAAGATTAGATGAATGGCTAACTACAATAAACAGTGTAGAGAAGACTTAAGTGACCTGATGGAGCTGAAAACCATGGCATGAGAACTATGTGATGCTTACACATGCCTCAGTAGCCGATTTGACCAAGTGGAAGAAAGGTATCAGTGATTGAAGATTAAATGAATGAAATGAAGCAAGAGGAGAAGTTTAGAGAAAAAAGAGTAACAAGAAACAAACAAAAAAAAAGGCTGAAAGAAATATGGGACTATGTGAAAAGGCCAAATCTATGTCTCATTGGTGTACCTGAAAGTGATGGGGAGAATAGAACCAAGTTAGAAAACACTCTTCAGGATATTATCCAGGAGAACTTCTCCAAACTAGCAAGGAAGGCCAACATTCAAATTCAGGAAACAGGGAGAATGCCACAGAGATACTACTCGAGAAGAGCAACTCCAAGACACATAATTGTCAGATTCACCAAAGATGAAATGAAGGAAAAACTGTTAAGGGCAGCCAGAGAGAAAGGTTGGGTTATCCACAAAGGGAAGCCCATCAGAATAACAGTGGATCTCTCAGTAGAAACTCTAAAAGCCAGAAGAGAGTGGGGGCCAATATTCAACATTCTTAAAGAAAAGAATTTTCTTTTTTTTTTTATTTTATTTTATTTAATTTTTATTGATTTAAATTTTTTTTTTTATTGTACTTTAAGTTCTAGGGTACATGTGCATAACGTTTATATCATGTATAACTCCCCAATGCAATCCCTCCCTCCTCCCCCCTCCCCATGATAGGCCCCAGTGTGTGATGTTCCCCTTCCGAGTCCAAGTGATCTCATTGTTCAGTTCCCACCTATGAGTGAGAACATGCGGTGTTTGGTTTTCTCTTCTTGTGATAGTTTGCTAAGAATGATGGTTTCCAGCTGCATCCATGTCCCTACAAAGGACGCAAACTCATCCTTTTTGATGGCTGCATAGTATTCCATGGTGTATATGTGCCACATTTTCTTAATCCAGTCTGTCACAGATGGACATTTGGGTTGATTCCAAGTCTTTGCTATTGTGAATAGTGCCGCAATAAACATACGTGTGCATGTGTCTTTGTAGTAGAGTAATTTATAATCCTTTGGGTATATACCCAGTAGTGGGATGGCTGGGTCATATGGTACATCTAGTTCTAGATCCTTGAGGAATCGCCATACTGTTTTCCATAATGGTTGAACTAGTTTACAATCCCACCAACAGTGTAAAAGTGTTCCTATTTCTCCACATCCTCTCCAACATCTATTGTTTCCTGACTTCTTAATGATTGCCATTCTAACTGGTGTGAGAAAAGAATTTGCAACCCAGAATTTCATATCCAGTCAAACTAAGCTTCATAAGTGAAGGAGAAATAAAATCCTTTACAGACAAGCAGATGCTGAGACATTCTCTCACCACCAGATCTGCCTTATGAGAGCTCCTGAAGGAAGCACTAAACTGGGAAGGAGCAAACGGAACCAGCCACTGCAAAAACATGCCAAATTTTAAAGACCTTCGATGCTAGGAAGAATGCACATCAACTAATGAGCAAAACAACCAGCTAACATCATAATGACAGGATCAACTTCACACTATTTTTCTGTTTTCTGTTTTCTGTTCCTGTGATAGTTTGCTGAGAATGATGTTTTCCAGCTTCATCCATGTCCCCGCAAAGGACATCAACTCACCCTTTCTTTTTATGGCTGCATAGTATTCCATGGTGTATATGTGCCACATTTTCTTTATCCAGTCTATCATTGATGGACATTTGGGTTGGTTCCAAGTCTTTGCTATTGTGAATAGTGCCACAATAAACATATGTGAGTGTGGGTCTTTATAGTAGAATGATTTATAATCCTTGGGTATATACCCAGTAATGGAATTGCTGGGTCAAATGGTATTTCTAGTTCTAGATCCTTGAGGAATCGCCACACTGTCCTCCACAACGGTTGAACTAATTTACACTCCCACCACAGTGTAAAAGCGTTCCTATTTCTCCACATCCTCTCCAGCATCTGTGGTTTCCTCACTTTTAATGATTGTCATTCTAACTGGCGTGAGATGGTATCTCATTGTGGTTTTGATTTGCATTTCTCTAATGACCAGTGATGATGAGCATTTTTTCATACGTTGTTGGCTGCATAAATGTCTTCTTTTGAGAACTGTCTGTTCATATCCTTTGCCCACTTTTTCATGGGGTTGTTTGTTTTTTCTTGTGAATTTGTTTAAGTTCTTGTAGATCCTGGATATTAGCCCTTTGTCAGATGGATAGATTGCAAAAATTTTCTCCCATTCTGAAGGTTGCCTGTTCACTCTGATGATCGTTTATTTTGCTGTGCAGAAGCTCTTTAGTTTAATTAGATCCCAATTGTCCATTTTGGCTTTTGTTGCCATTGCTTTTGGTGTTTTAGACATGAAGTCTTTGCCCATGCCTATGTCCTGAATGGTATTGCCTAGGTTTTCTTCTAGGATTTTTATGGTTTTAGGCCTTACGGTTAAGTCTTTAATCCATCTTGAATTAATTTTTGTATAAGGTGTAAGGAAGGGGTCCAGTTTCAGTTTTCTGCATATGGCTAGCCAGTTTTCCCAACACCATTTATTAAATAGGGAATCCTTTCCCCATTGCTTGTTTGTGTCAGGTTGTCAAAGATCAGATGGTGTAGTTTGAAGTCAGGTAGCGTGATGCCTCCAGCTTTGTTCTTTTTGCTTAGGATTGTCTTGGTTATACGGGCTCTTTTTTGGTTCCGTATGAAGTTTTAAGTAGCTTTTCCAATTCTGTGAAGAAAGTCAATACGGATAGCATTGATTCTATAAATTATTTTGGGCAGTATGGCCATTTTCATGATATTGGTTCTTCCTATCCATGAACATGGAATGTTCTTCCATGTGTTTGTGTCCTCTCTTATTTCCTTGAGCAGTGGTTGTAGTTCTCCTTGAAGAGGTCGTTCATATCCCTTGAAAGTTGCATTCCTAAGTATTTTATTCTCTTAGTAGCAATTGTGAATGGGAGTTCACTCATGATTTGGCTCTCTGTTTGTCTGTTGTTGATGTACAGGGATACTTGTGATGTTTGCACGTCGATTTTGTATCCTGCAACTTTCCTGAAGCTGCTTATCAGCTTAAGGAGATTTTGGGCTAAGACGATGGGGTTTTCTAAATATACAATCATGTCATGTGCAGACAGAGACAATTTCCAGGGCTCTTTAGTCAGCAGGTGATAGATCCTGCCAAGACTGGTTCCTTCTCTTCAAGGCAGTGTGTTCCCTTTTGACCAGGTTGTGTCTAGAAATGTCCGCGAGCTAGGACCTGGAATGGAGGCCTCAGGACTCGGCCCAGTGCCCTATCCTACCGTGGCTGTGCTGGTATCCAAGAGGCAAGGCAAATCCTCTTTACTCTTTGCTTTCCTCTCCTTAAGCAGAAGGAAGAAGTCATTTCCACATTGCTGCCAGCTGTGCAGCCTGGGGTTGGGGAAGGGTGTGGCAAGCACTCCCTTAGCCACCCCGGCTTGTGTCTCTACCTTAGTCCTCCGTCTCTGAGCCCAGCTCAGCACTAGGAGTTGTGCAGGAAGTGCAGTCGTTGTGTCCTAGACTGCCTTTCAAGTTTAACCTAGGACCCTTTGTCCTGTGGTGGCAAGGCTTGCTGAGAAACTCAAGTTCTGACCGCTGGGATGGGCAATTCTCCTCTGGCTAGGGCTGGTCCAAATGCTGCCTCCATGTGCCGGCACTGGCGGAGCCCAGCAAGGCTTTGCTCTCCGCTATGACAGGGTAGCACTGAGTTCAATGTGAAGTCCCCCAGTCTCTGGCTCTCCCTCCCTCAAGTGTATAGGCTCTCCAACCCGAACACCGACCCTGGCAAAACAGTTATTTAAAAGTGAAGGAGAACATGGCCTCTGCTGGGAGGGGTGGCATCCGCGAATCATGACCCTCTCTCTAACTCTCTTCAATGCCTCTTTCAGCTGTATAAAGTTAAAACCAAGCATTGTGATTGCTCACCTGATTTTTGGTTGTTGTGATCGTGCTTTTCTGTGTGCAGATAGTTGTTAAAATCTGGTGTTCCTGTGGGAAGTGTTGAGAGGGGAGGGCGCCAGGGGCAGAGGGACGCGGCGTGGTGGGGGGGTGGGGGCGGGGGGGAGGGGAGGGGCGGGACAGGGGCGGGGCAGGGGACGGGGGCGGGGCAGCGAACGGTGTAAGCTTCTATTCCGCCTTCTTGCTCCACCCTGTGTAGCTTATTTTTGTCCCTCCTTTTCTCTCCTACTGCCTTACTTTGGTTCATTAATACTTTTCTAGTGATATGCTTTGAATCCCTTCTCATTTTCTTTGTGTATACTCTATAGATACGTTCTTTGCCATTACCACAGCAATTACATGAAACATATTAAATTCATAGCATTCCATTTTACACAAATAACAATGAACTTAAATGGCATAGAAAAACTCTACCACTTTACAGCTCCATACCCACCCTACCCCCATGTATGTTGTTGAGTCACAAATTACATCTTTGTGTATTTTATACCCATTCACATAGATTTATAGCTATGGTTTATGCTTTTTTGTCATTTAAATTCCTTGCACCAAAATTTCAATGTTATAGGTTACTATATGTTTCTATGTATTTACCTTGGCTGGAGAGATTCCTATTTTCGTAAGGCTTTATGTTGCCATCTATGGCCCTTTCCTTTTAACTTGAAGGACTCCCTTTAGCATCTCCTGCAGAGCATGTCTAGCGGTAATGACTCCCTCAGCTTTGGTTTATCTGGGAATGTCATAATTTCTCCTTCACTTTTAAAGAACTGTTTTGCCAGAGTCAGTGTTCTGGGTTGACAGTTTTCTTTCTTTTATTCTTTACAGAAATCGACCTTTATTTGTTGTACTAAAGCCTGTTTAACTTTTGACACAAAGTAACATTTTAGTACAGAAAATTCCAGTCTGTCAGCTCAGTACCTGTTTGTGCATACTATACCATCCCAATCCCCCTCTGCCTGCAACTTAGAAAACAGCCCCTGCCCCCAGCGGGCCTGTGAGTTAATACCTCGCGAATAGTCTACAGTTTTTCATAGTTGTCTGAACTAGAAAACTTGTACCTGTAAAACAAAAGACAGCATTGAGGACTGAAACTTGTCTCTTTTGTGCACAACTGTGCAAGAAAATATAGCCCTTTTTTAAAAACATCGGTTATGGCTAAACTATAATCTAGTGTCTAGAATTACAAAAAATAAAATGAAATCAAAGATTTCTCGCTAGTAAAATGAAATGTTAGGAACAGTATTAAAATATAGGTCCTACCCCCAATGACACATGGAGCCCAGTACAGTACCTATTTTTAACAGGACACACAGCTTAAGGAGGAACCACATCAAATCTTCAGCCAGACATATATATCCAGCCTCAGAAGCGAAAGAAGAAGAGAAGAAGAAGAAGAAGAAGAAGAAGAAGAAGAAGAAGAAGAAGAAGAAGAAAAACCCCACCAAACAAAGACACCCATATGGAGTAGCAGTAAGGTTCATGCCGTGAATGCTGTAACCAAGATTTAAAAGATCTCAGTTTTTCTTTTTAGAGTTTTGATAGTGACAACACTAACCATTATGCTTCCCCTGAAAGCTGTCATTCAAAGTCAGAAACATGAATGTTTTCACATCAAAAAGAACTGATATACCTGCCACCCTCTATAAAGTTTAAGAATTACCCTGTGAACATTGCGCTGATGAAGTCTGCCAGGACTACAGAGCCTAAGGAGAATCCAGTGTTGTGCATCCACACAGCTGAGTCGGCAGTTTCCTTTCCGTTCCTTTCCTTTCCTTTTGTTTTCTGTTCTGTTCTGTTCTCTTCTCTTCTCATTTCCTTCCTTCCTTTTTTCCCTTGCTTGCTTCTTTCTTTCTTTCTTCTTATTTTTTTTTTATGTCAACACTTTGAATATATCATCCTACTCGCTTCTGGTCTGCAAAGTTTCTTCCCAGAAATCCATTTATAATACTATGAAAGTAGCCTTGTATGTGACCAAATGTCTCCTGCTGCTGTTGAGATTCTCTCTTTGTCTGTCTTTAGGCAGTTTGCGTATAATGTGTGGTTCTCTTTGGATTTAACCTTGATGGGACTTTTTTGAGCTTCTTGGATCTGTGTGTCAATTTTTTTTCTCCACAGATTTAAGAAGTTTTCAGCCATTACTTCTTCGAATGAGCTCTCTCTCTTTCTCTCTTCTCCTACTGAGATTACCATAATGCATATACTAGTTTGCTTGATGGTGTCCCGTAAGTCCCCTAGTCTATCTTCACTTTTCTTCATTCTTTTATTCTTTTGCTCATCTGACATGATGATTTCAAATGACCTGCCTTCAAGCTTGATAATTCTTCTGCCTTATCAAGTGGTCTGTTGAATACCTCCAGTGAATTTTGCAGTTAAATTATTGTATTATGTTTTCATCTCTAGAATCTGCGTGGTTCTTTGTTATAGTGTTAATTTCTTTGTCAATATTCTCATTTTGTTCATGCTTCATTTCCCCAATTTCATTTAGTTGTCGCTCTGTGTTCTATTTCAGCTCATTGAACATCTTCATGACAATTACTTTAAATTCTTTGTCAGGCAGTATCGGGAGAACCTGCTCTCAATGTTTAACATGGGTTTTTTCTATTTCCTAAGTGTCTCGGCTGGGTTGAGAAATAAAGGGAAAGAGCACAAGAGAGAGAAATTTAAAGCTGGGTGTCCAGGGGAGACATCACATGTTGGCAGGATCCGTGATGTTCCCCGAGCTGAGCCGTAAAACCAGCAAGGTTTTATTAGCGATTTTCAAAAGGGGAGGGAGTGCACGAATAAGGTGTGGGTCACAGAGATCACATACTTCACAAGGTAATAAAATATCACAAAGCAAATGGAGGCAGGGCGAGATCACAGGACCAGCGGATGAGGTGAAATTAAAATTGCTGCTGAAGTTTCGGGCACGCATTGTCATTGATAACATCTTATCAGGAAACAGGGTTTGAGAGCAGATAACCTGTCTGACCAAAATTTATTAGGTGGGAATTTTTTCATCCTAATAAGGCTGGGAGCACTATCGGAGACCGGGGCTTATTTCGTCCCTTCGGCTTCGACCATAAAAGACGGGACGCCTTAAAAAGGGGCCGTCTATAAGCCTACCTTCAGGGCGCATTCTCTTTCTCAGGGATGTTCCTTGCTGAGAAAAAGAATTCGGCAATATTTCTCCTATTTGCTTATGAAAGAGGAGGAATATAGCTCTGCTCCGTCTGGCTCACCAGTGGCCAGTTCAAAGTTACCTCTCTTGTTCCCTGAATATCGCTGTTATCCTGTTCTTTTTTTTAAGATGCCCAGATTTCATATTCAAACACACATGCTCTACAAACAATTTGTGCAGTTGACACAACATCACAGGGTCCTGAGGCGACATTCATCTTCCTCAACTTACAAAGAAGATGACGGGATTAAGAGATTAAAGTAAAGACAGGCATAGGAAATCACAAGGATATTCATTGGGGAAGTGATAAGTGTCCATGAAATCTTCACAATTTATGTTCAGAGATTACAGTAAAGGCAGGTGTAAGAAATTACAAAAGTATTAATTTGGGGAACTAATACATGTCCATGAAATCTTCACAATTTATGTTCTTCTGCCGCGGCTTCAGCCGGTCCCTCCGTTCGGGGTCCCTGACTTCCTGCAACAAGGCAGCTCTTAGGTCTACATTTCTTTAGGGCTGGCTCCTGGAGTGTTGTTTTGCTCCAGTGACTGGGCCATCACCAGTTGATTTGTATGTCTTGAAATCTTTTGTTGGGATTTGGGCATTTGAAGAAACAATCACCTCTCCCAGTCTTTGCATACCAGCTTGGTGCACAGGAAGACCTTTGCCAATTGGCTGGAGGTTCTAGGACCTCTCAAACCTTTTGTAATGTCTTGTTGCCTCTGGCATCTACCTGCATAACTGCAGCTCTTACCTGCTGTGCACTTTCGTTTTCAGGAGCTTCCAGAATCTATCTTGGGTTGCTTCAGCCTCCCAAGTCAGGCAAGACAGAAAGTAGTCCCTCAAATAGCCCCCAAACAAGCCAGAACGTTGTATGCATGGTCGACTCTCTTGTTTTTATCCCAAGGGAGGGGCCCAGAATTCATGATTTTATTTTCTTCCTAGTGTTCCACACTACACCATGTAGAGGGAGGGGCACAAGGGGTATGCTGAATGCTGGGATTTTTCCTACCCTTGTCACTGGAATCCCTTCTTGTTTTACAAGAGCCAATGTGTTGTAGCTTGTCCAGTGATCTCTACAATTCTCACAGAGGTATTTAGATTTAGATAATGTTGTTAACCTAATGTCTCTATCAGGGAAGGAGGGCCTGTAGCTTTCTTGACTGCTGTCATGCTGGTATCACTCCCATGGGGCAACTTTTTAACAAGTGGTATTGGAAAAACGGGATCTCTTCCTCACACCATGCACTAGGATACATTTCAAGTGGACTGGAGTTTACAGTGTGACAGGAGACAATCTTCCCTACATTTAGAGTGGGAAATCTTTCCTAGCTATGACTAAAAACCCAAAAGATATCAGGCAAAATGTTGATAAAGTTTATTAAGGAAACATAAACTGGTTTTGCATGGCAAACAATGAAACAAAACACTATCAATGAGGTAAAAAGATTCATGACAAACAGAAAAATGATTTACAACTTATATCAGAAGAAAAGGTAAATGTCCTAATATATCCCTAAGATACAAGGAACTTTTCTTGGAAAGGAGAAAATGCCAAGGCCCCTATACTAACTGGTCCAAAACTGTAAACTAAAAGTCCGTAAGAATAAAGAAAACAGGAATTTCTCTTAACCATATGGAAAAGATGTGCAACCTTGCACATATGAAGGGAATGCAAGTTAACGTATGCACTAATATGTCATTTATCTCGTATCAGATGGGCGAATTCAAAAATCTGGCAATACTACTGGTGAGATGCTGGGAAAACTTTCTCTCTCCGATATTGATGGGGAAAAGGCAAACGGTCCATCCTTCTTGAAGAGGTACTTGACAGTAATGAGCAAGACACCCTGTGTTTTCACTTTTTAAGCAGCAATGGTACATCTAGGGATCAATCACAAAGACGTAGTGATATAAAAATTGCTAAAGATTATGTCAGGAGCCTATCCATTGCAGCCATATTTAAAATAATAGCAAGAGCCAGGTGCAGTGGCTCACGCCTGTAATCCCAGCACTTTGGGAGGCCGAGGTGGGTGGATCACCTGAGGTCAGGAGTTTGAGACCAGCCTGGCTAACATGGTGAAACCCCGTTTCTACTAAAAGAAAAAATAAAATAAAATAATAGCAAGAATAGAAACAACCAGAGTGTCCATCAATAGAAGACCAGTTGACCACACTATGGTAGGTCCACACAATGGGGTACCCTCTAGCTGTTGAGAGGAGTGAGGGATGTCTCCAGGGAGGATTGTGGAGTGATCCCAAGGATTTCTTTATTTTCTGAGGTGGAGTCTCACTCTGTTGCCCAGGCTGGAGAGCAGTGACGCGATCTTAGCTCGCTGCGGCCTCCGCCTCCCGGGTTCAAGCGATTCTCCTGCCTCAGCCTCCTGAGTAGCTGGGATTACAGGCGCCCACTACCACGCCTGACTAATTTTTGTATTTTTAGTAGAGACAGGGTGTTAAACCATGTTGGCCAGACTGGTCTCCAATTGCTGACCTCAAGTGATCCAGCTGCCTCGGCCTCCCAAAATGTTGGGATTACAGGCGTGAGCCACCACGCTGGCCTCAAGGATTTCTCTTTTTCCACTTTTAGTAACTTTGTTTATTCATGTGTCTTTAACCACTTCAGTACATGCATTACGTTGTAGCTACCACATCTACTCACTGAAATAACACAGTTTTCAACATGGGGAACAAGTGGCATTTATAGAAACTTCTCTTATACGTGTGACTTTAAATGCTTCACAAGATGCATAATAGTGTGCTCAGTACATCCATTCACTGAAATAACACTGTTCTCAGCTTGGCGATCAAGTGGCCTCAAGGATATGTTTTTAAGTTTTTAAAAAAGGCAAGGTGGAGAAGTTTATGTATTAATAGCTTATGCAGCATTTATCTAAGCAGGAGGAGGGAGTGTAATGAACGTCAGTCTCTCTAAAGAGAGAGAGAGATACAGATCCAATGGCCAGGCAATACCAGTTGCCCCCGTTTCTTTAGCCTTTAAGAAATCTGTTGACAAAATAGAAAAGAGAAATCTGTTGAATATAACCCTGTATGGATGGGTTTTGCTAATTCTGAGATCCCTACCACTCACCTCTACCCGACTCTGGCCCCCTCCAAGAATGCACATTCCCACATAAATGGTTTTGACTGTTCATTCCGCTCAATATTTGTCCCAGATCTTTCCATTTTTAACTTTAAAAATAGCACTTTCCCACACATTTTAGGCTGTTCTTGGTCAGAAACCAGCAGTAGCCGCCCTTTATGACCCTGCAGTGTTAGTGGAACCTACTTTGGAAAAGCTGTCTTTCTGGGCAAGGGTTGAAAGTGGCAGAGTGCTGCAGCTGGCTCTTAGCAGAACATCAGAGACAACCATACGATTTTCAAGAATTTCGTGAGCCAGTTGTTAAATACAGCCATTATTAAAAACTACATTATATAAACTAAAAATCAGATCAATTATATTGAAAACAAACATAATATATGCTAAAAAAAAATCAATCCCTAATTATTTTTCTACTTTGTACTGTTATCTGTGTTCTCATGGTTATTTACATTTATGGTATCCAAATGGTAAAAATATCTCTTCCCAACTCTGCATTCACTGATACCACTTTGATATCTGCATTCAGCAAGTGCAACAACCCAGGGCATTTCCCCCAACCTTCCTTCCCCCTGAGAGCCAGTTGCTAAACCTGTACCTGCACACTAATGTTTGAAATTGATCCACTCTACAGAAGCTCTGATGTGATGGGTATGCTCAGATCTAACCAATGCTGTTACATGACATACACGAGTCAAGACATAACTCACAGTGCTCTATACAGTGATGTTTTAAATCTATGAACTGGGGTAGTACACAGCTAAGGGAAGTACATGAAAAAGGTTTGATATTTAACATTCACAAAGATGTCCTTAGATGCAAAAAATACACCGTTATGAGACTTTTGAAAAAGTGTGTGTGTGTATGGGTGGAGGGGGGGGCATCAGGAAAATAAAAGGGCACAGGGAAAAGGGCCTCACTCCTTCCCCTGATGCCCATCACTTTATTTCTGTTTTTCCTCCCTCTTCTCATGCCACATCCTTTAACCAAAATACACCTCCTCTTTTACCCAAGTCAACTGTGGGACTGTGGTGTGCCTAGGACACAATTTCATAGCAGGATCTTAGTCCTCTTCCAGGTACTACCGCTTCATTCCTCCAGAAATATGTGGACTTGTTCATCCATCACTAGGAAAGGAGGGGCTTTGGGATCATTTGTTCGAGTAACAAATCAGGAAGGAAGGAAGGTATGAGATGGACTTCAGTCTAGTCTTGCTCCAAGTCTGAGTGACTTTGCACGTTTGTTTCTCTGCCATCAGATCAAGAATGTAAGAATCCTGACTTCTCGGGGTCTCAAAAAAGAAAGGACAAGTTGTAATTGGATGTCATCCGAATCAATCGTCTTGGGTAAAGTACTGGGAGGGAAGAAAGGAGGGAGCTAATAGCATGGAAAAGGGCCCATATCCAGGCATGTCCAGTTGAGCTTTCTTTCTGCCTGGTGGGGGTCTCCAGGTCTTCATTCGTTTAGAATATCAGCAGAGGACTGGGAAACCACTGCAGGTAAGAAAGATCTGATCGATTACTACATATTGTTACCTTGAGTAAGAAATAAAGGGACTCTTTGGAAAAACCCTCTGACTGATGTTTGTTGCTTTGAGTTTTGGGCCTTTTATTCAATGCTTTATTAAAAATCGAACTACTAGCTGATTCAGGGCCTGGTAAAGACAAGGGAGAGTTCGCTGATCTTTGGCTAAAAATTTCCCCCAAACCACTTTTGCAAGTCACTGTCATTCTTTGAGTGTGTTTCCTCATAGGCAAAATGGCAATAATAATGCTTAACTTGCAAAGTTGCCATGAGGCTGTATGTGCTTAGTGCGGTGAGCGCAAAATAAATAAAAGGTAGCGATGCTTCCTCACATTTCATGGGTCCTTCAAAAATAGGGTCTGAGTCTAATTCATTTCCCCAGTTTGATTCTTCTTGTCCTGAGTGGCCTCAGTTTCCTCCACTGTAAAATTCACATTGGTCTAGAATAAAACCGGCATTTCCACTGGGCAAAACTGTCCTTCATGGAAGTTTGGTTTGGCCCAGATATAGGGCTTAAAGAAGAAACCCGAGCCAATGCTTACAAGTTGAGTGATTTTATATAGAAATCTAGAATTCCATCTTCTCTTGAAAACCCAGCCAATTTGGCTACCATGAGTCGCTATCCCTGCATGGCAACAATTGCCTAGAGCCAAGCAGCAGCTGCCCGCTTATGTAGAGCATACACTGTCAGTTTGGCCAGAGCCCATCGGGCCTGCTCTACTCATTTACATGATCTCCTTGATCCTACAGACATTGCCACTTATGACCCTCTGGGCAACTGGAAACAGTCTATGCCGGGCAGAGGGTAGGTACTTAATTGCTCAGTGAGTAAATACCTTTCTCTTTTTCCTCTACCATTTTCTTATCTAGCCATGCTAGGAAATCCCAGTTATCGGATAAGGTGATTCTCACTTGGAAACATGAATTGAACAAATCGGTTAGAGTCGGGATAGTCTGGGTTATACTGTGGTAACAAACAACCCGTATATCACAGTGCCTTATAACAACAAGGGTTTATTATTTGTTCACATACATAAACCTAGACACAAAGCGAAAACATCTTCATGTTTCCACAAGCATGGGTACACACATGAGAGTGCTCAGGTATGTCAGCAATCACAAGACGTATAAAAACTCTGGCAAATGAACCCACACAGAATCCCACTGAGAGACTGATCAACTTAGATTGCACAATCCTGTCTTTATGAAACAGAAAAAGGCCCCGCATCCAAAAGAGTAAGGGATAGAGGTACAAGAATATCCACCTTCAGTCAAGGAATTGCCCCATATAATAAAAAGCTTATAAAACACCTGAAGGCTTAAAAAAAAAAAAAAAAAAAAAAAAAAAAAAGATGTTAAGCGTTTTGGACGTTAACCATTTTGCACTTTCAGAAACTGGATACCAAATAGGCAGTGCTCCGTTGAGGCCTCCTCCCCTGGGTTCCTAGCTCAAGAGGGAGATGCATCCCAGATGTCCAATAGGCAGCGAGATGGAGCTGGCTGGCCTGGGGCGGAGAGAGGGGCTGGGAGGCTGGAATCCTTTATCTCCAGCAGGAGCTGTGGACAGAAAGGAAGGGGCCAGAGCCAGGTCACATCCACATCCCCTTTCAGATCTACTCCTTTTATGTGTCCTGCCCAACCAAAGATTTGTCACCTGGCTTGTTGCATAGACCTCTTCCTCTCTGATTTCCCCATCTCCCATCTTGCCTCCCCCAATCCTTCCATCAAAGCCACCACAAGTCTTTTTGTCAAGCTCGGGGTCTGTGAAATTGTTCTCCCTAGCTCAGAAAACGTTCCCTGGCTCCTCACTACCCACAGTTGCTGGTCCAGCCTCCTAAGCCTGACCTGTCAGACCTCTGTGATTGGTACCCTCTCCAGCCTCATCCCTTTCTGTTCCAGCAGTCCCTCCAGGGGTGTTTCTTCACTGACACACCATGCTCCATTCACCATTTTGATCTGGGAACGCCTAGCCTTCCCTCCCAGCCTCCCCAGTTGTTTATCCTCCTCGGAGCTCCTCCAGCCCCTCCTCTCTGGGCACATCGTTAAAATTTGACCACAAAACACAGCTTGCCAGGGCATCCAGGCTCCACATCTAGACTGGAAGCTCTCGGAAGGCAGAGACCAGACCTCCTTCCAGACCAAGCCCTTTATCACCTCTGTATGTCCTCCCCAGACCACAGTAGGCCACAGGGGGCTGAGCATAGACCCTGGGCTGAAAGTCAAGAGGGCCGGTTCTTCCACTTGATATGCTGCATGCATATCAGAGAGGGCAAGTCCCTGCCACTCTCAGGGCCTGAACTTCCTTCTTTCTTGACATCAGGGCACTGAACGCTTGCTGTTGCGCACAAAGCTCAATAAACCGAAGAGTCACTAAACAGCACTCAACTACCATCTCGGGAGTCATACTGAGGAGTTTGGGTGCCTGGCCCCGAGGAGATTCAACTTACTGACTCTGATTTTTCAGCTAGAACCTGCTTACCACAACGACCCCCATTCCCCAGCTATCCCACCCTGTGTTCTCCTTTCAGGGAGCAGGCTACCTGGTGGGTTGCAAGGCTGGTGCAGGGAGATGGAGTCAGGAGGGACCTGGGCAGAGTTTCTCAGAGTCAGCAGAGCCTCAGCGGCCTCCAGTTTCCGCTGCCACTCTGAGTGGGCAGAAACCAAAGCCTGGTCAGAGATTTTGGGGACCTGCAAAGGAAAGTGCGTGAGAGAATAGGCACTGGGAAACTACACCTCTTCCCAATACGACAGGTGCCCCTTCAGCCCCGTGTTCCCTCAACCTCCTCCCCAACCCCCACCAAGGCCTTCTGCTCTTCCCATCCACTAAACTCCATCCCTCCCAGGGTTCTGGACCCCACTACTTTCCCAGGACCTGTGGCTGCAGTAGAAGAGGGTCAAGGGTGGCACAGGGCTGGAGGACCAGAGTTGAGCATCTAGAAACAAGGAAAGGAGAGGCCAGGGGATTAAATCCACTGACGGACACATAGTATCCGTAGACAGAAAGAGGGGCAGGATTTTGCAATATCTGGATGTGGGAATCCCAATGCCTGCTCGACCACTAGTCATTGCGGCTGGGGCAAGTCCCTTCTCCTGCTTGGCCAGGTTTCTTTTCCATACCTCTTTTTCCTGACAGGGATGCTTATTCCTACCAGCTCTTTCCTCCCAGGGCAATGGTGAAAATCACAGGAAATTACAGGTGTCCGTGTTTTAATTTGCAAAGCACCTGGAGAGATGCCATTACTGTCCCTGTTCAAGGACTGGTTCTCACTTCCATATTGCCCAGTCCCCATGGGTCTTGAAGGACAAGCATGGCTCGTCTCCAGGAAGCTTTCTCTAATGGCCTCTGGACTTTGCCCTGGGCCTCTGTGGCCCTCACCAGCATGGACCCCACCTTTCAGCAGGACCTTCTATCCCATCCACCTGTTTCATGTGGAATAACAACCCCCATTTGTTGAAGCCCTACTATGTGGCAGGCCTTGTGCCAGTTCTCTTTTCAATGCTATGGGTATAGAATATTGTCCTCAGTACATCCATAGGGAAATGGAGGTTCAGACACATAAAGTCACTTGTCCAAAGTCTCACAAATAGAAAATAGCAAAGCTAGGAGAGCCCTGTCCTCTCCCGTTAGTATTACATGCTGCCTTGTCCTCCTCCTTCTTCTCCTCCTCCTTCTCTTCCTCCTCCTCCTCCTCCACCTCCTCTTACTCCTCCCCTCTCCCCCCGCCACTTCCTCCTCCTCCTCCCGCTCTTCCTCTTCCATCTCCCATGGCATCAAGCACAAGGTTAGGCACACAAGACATAACCTGCTCCATGGTCCTCACTCTACTCACATGCTGGGCAGGGCAGGGGCCCTGTGGGGATCTCCAGAAGGAGAAACCAGTTGCTGCTCCAAGGTCACTGGAGTACAAGGCAGAGACAAAGATTCTGGGGCCTGGCCAAGCAGCAGAGCCCCTTGGGAGCTCCCCTGCAGGGGCAGAGAGCACAGGTTGCAGTCAGGTACCAGGCCGGCCATGCAGAGAGGAGGTGTGGACATCTTTTGGGATGAGGATAGGAGCCTAGAATGTCAGAGCTCTGAAGACCTTGAAGACCAGCCAGTCTTACCTTTTATTTTGCAACTGGGGAAACTGAGGCCCAGGGAGGAGAAGTGATTTTTCCCAAGGTCACATGGTGAGCTGGTGATAGGATTGGAGATGATACCCATATCCTTGGGACACAGTGAAAGATGTCTGGACAGTGGCTGGGTGGGAGCCTGCCCGACTGGTTATTGACTCTCCTTACCTCCTCAGAGGCTGTGAAGATGTGGGTCTCGGGCTGCAGCATGCTGTTCTCCTTCCCAGCTGTGAAAGACCAGGAACAGCTTTGATGAGTCTTTCCCCCAACCCCACCCCACTTCACCCCACATCCAGTCTCAGGTCTCATCTCACCAAGGAGCTCTTCAGTTCCCTTGTCCCCCAGCTCTCTCCTTCCTACAAACACTCGGTAGGTAACATTGATGACATTTTGCACCTGGGCAAACTAAGGTCCGGGAAGCAACTTGCCCCAGGTCACACTGCAATTCTGTGACAGGACTGGTGACAGAACTACTCATGCTTCCTCCACCCAAACTCTGGCTCCCTCCCTGGCCAGAAACACTCACTGAGGACTCCTGCTCTGATGGTCAAATTCCTGACACGGATGGGAGCTTTGGGAGGGGCAGCCATACTCCTTATTGGTCCTTGAGCCAGATGTCTCTTTGGCCGTTCCCGCTGCTCCCTCTTCAAGGCACTCACAGCAGGCAAGACCCTGAGGTGCTCTCTGAAGTAAAGGATTGCAGGGCTAAGGTTAGTCCCATTTAGAGAAGGTCTGGGCCCTCCCCATCTCAGACACCATACTCATGAGAAGAGGGCACAATTGTGACACTCGCAGGCCTGGAAGAGGCAGAAATGCTTGTGGCCGCTGATTTGGGCAGTAATACCATGGTCGTGGCAGCGGTCACAGCAACCTATAGCTCTTCTGGGGCCAAGTTCAGTCCCCCATGGGGCTCCAGTCTCACGCTGTGCATTCGGAGTCAGAGGGGCAGCAGGGTGCAGCAGGTATTTATTTGGGATCCATGCTTCTAGGGTCAGGAGTGGAGGTCAGAATGGCCACATGATCCCCTACCCCCAGCGTACTTCCTCTGCCCTTGGAAAACCCTATCTGAGGTGGCTGAATGCTCCTTCTCCATCCTTCTCACCGCTGGAATCAGATTGGCTTCCCTCCCCTTCTTCTCCCACGGTTTTCACCAATCTTCACTGCGACCTCCTTGCTCATGTTGCCTCTTTCCCAGAAGCCCCAATCACACATGGCCCCTTCCCGAGAGACTCTTGGCAAGGATCCCATACCCATTCAATGCAGTCATTATTCTCCTTACTTACCATCACTTCACCACAGACCCCACTTTCAGGCATGCACATGCACTCCCGTGCCCTCTTCCACCATTACTACACCCCCTTCTTGGGTATCATCCTGCACTCTGCCAAACCCAGGTATTATTCCCGGCATCCACTTCAACAATTCTCTTCCGAGCCTCCTGCATTCATTCACTCCCCACACAGGATTTTGTGCCCCCAGCACTCAATTCCATTGTCAGTCTCTTCTATGCCCTATATTCAATTTTCCCCTCACATTTCGTGCTGATTCATGCTGATTTTTTTTCCTGTACCCCATCTTACACTTAATTATTCCCTTGCTCCCCCTTTGAACTGATTTCCCTCTTGTATCCCATGAAATCGTATTGTTCTCCTGGATCCCTGGCCCTCTTTCAATTATTAATTTCATTCATCCCTTCATGCACCCCCTTGATGATTCTTCTTTTGAGACGGAGTTTCGCTCTTGTTACCCAGGCTGGAGTGCAATGGCGTGATCTCGGCTCACTGCAACCTCTGCCTCCCGGGTTCAAGTGATTCTCCTGCCTCGTCCTCCCGAGTAGCTGGGACTACAGGTGCCTGCCACCACGCCTGGCTAATTTTTTGTATATTTTAATAGAGACGGGATTTCACCATGTTGGCCAGGCTGATCCACCCGCCTCGGCCTCCCAAGGTGCTGGGATTACAGGCATGAGCCACCCGGCCCGGCCGATTCTCTTGATTCTTCATTCAGAAGGTACCTGTTGAGCCTCCTATGAAGTGTCAGGTTCTGATCTAGCCAATAGGAAACTCCTCAGTGCAGTAGTGTTTCTCTTGGACTGACACACCTTTCCTGCTTTCATGCAAACCCACACATTCCCTCCACAGTCTCCCCCAAATCTTCCATATTCCTCTCCACACTTCAACAATTTTTCTGGAGCACACCATCTCCCCCCACCCCACCCCACCCCGCACCACACACACAGTCCCACCACCCTGGAGTGCACCACTTCCTCAGGAAGCCCAATCATCCACTCCCTCCCGGACCTCTGAATCAAAAGTAGTCCCATGAGCCCTGCCTCACTGGCCAAAGGCCAGGGCTTAAGGGGCTGGGGCAAGGAGTCCTCCCAAAAGGGATTCCGGGAGAGCTGAGGGCGCGATGGGACATCAGGAGCAGATGGGAGTTCCCTGCTGAGGTAGCAGAGAGGGGAAGGGGTTGGGAATCTGGCTCAGGAGGGTGGGAGGAAATAAGAGGCGTGGAGAACGAGGGCCTACTTCTCACGTCAGCCTGTGGTTGCCCCAGCCTCCAGCAAGTCAGAACCAGTCAGAGCGTCTGAGGGAAGATCCAGCTGCTGCTTCCCTTCCCGCCCTTGCCACAAAGACCAATGAGCTCTTGAGCTGCCTTCAACCTCCCGCCGCTGTGGCTGGCGACCAATGAACCTCGAGATCTCTTGAGGCTCACGT
>NW_022681043.1:0-38468 GCF_009764315.1 Trachypithecus francoisi | reverse complement strand
ACAAAGCTCTGCCTACCCCTGCCCCAGGGCTTTCTTTAGTGACATCACGGCTGTGATCTCCCCTCCCAGATCAGCCCCAGGCCCTGGGGTGGCATCCTAGGTCCTGGTAGGAAGGAGAACATGGGAAAGAAGGGAAAGAGCCTCACTTTTCTAGCAGGAGAGTGAGGTCCTTAGCGTTCTCCAATTCTTTCAAGAGACTTCTCCAAGCTAGAAAGCAGGAGATGGGTTATGGTGGTAACGGAGGGATTAACATTTGAATCAGTGGACTGCAAAGCAAAGGCGCTCAGTCTGGCCAGGAGGGGGTGACTACCTCCCACAGGCCCCCGAGTGGTGGGTGCATCCCAGGCTAACATCCCCTGGCCGGGCAGTCCCTGGTGAAATGAGGTGGGAGCACTGGCCAGCAGATGAGGGCAGAATCCCACTATCCTGGCTCCACAAAAGGACGGAGTCCTGTGCAGCAAAGACTTCAGGAGGTGGCCAGATGCGGTGGCTCATGCCTGTAATCCCAGCACTTTGGAGGCCAGGGCAGGCGGATCACCTGAGGTCGGGAGTTCAAGGGCAGCCTGGCCAACATGGTGAAACCTCATCTCTACCAAAAATACAAAAAATTAGCCGGACGTGGTGGCAAGCGCTTATAATCCCCGCTACTCCAGAGGTTGATGCTGGAGAATGGCTTGAACCAGGGAGGTGGAGGTTGCAGTGAGCTGAGATTGCGCCACTGCACTCCAGCCTGGACAACAGAGCAAGACTCCATCTCAAAAAAAACAAAAAACAAACAAAAAAAAAACTCCAGGAGGCGTCATCCCTGGGAGCTTTTCTCCAGCCTCATAGCCCACCTAGCATCCAAGTGACAGCATGTAGCTTTCCTTTTGTGAGGGGATCCCGTGGGATTCACTCCCTTTTCCTATTTCCTCCAGGGTGAAGCCTCATGTGTTGGGACAATGTGGGGTCAGGGACTGTCTGGGTGGCCCTGGCGAGCCTTTCCTTATGGAGTTCTAAGGGCCATCAGGGCAAGGGGAGCATGCCCAGGGCAGCCGCCCCCAGGGGTGTTTGGATACAGGCCAGGAGCAGGCTGCTTTGTGATGGTGGCGGGAGGCAATGAGAGTCCTCTGAGAGGCTCCCTTGGGCACTGGGAAGATGGGAGATGGGGAACCACCTCCTGCCTGGACCAGTTGATGCCTGGAGCCACTCCCTTGGGTCCTCACCCCTCCTTCCAGGCAGTGGGGATGTGGGTTTCCGGGGGAAGCCAGGCCTTTAGGGAGAGTGGGAATCTGACTTTGATCTTGCAGCTCCGCATTTTTCCTGCATGTTTGCTGTCAGGGGCCTCAGGGCCAGTTCTAAGTCCCAGATGTTGTAACTGAGGGAGTTATAGAGATAACATCACACTCTGGAACTAATTCAGGAGTCTTATTGCTGGCCACCGAGAGACGGCTACAGCTCCAAATTCTCTTGGCCCCGAAGAAGGGGCTAGATTTCTTTTTATACCTTGGTCTAAATAGGGGAAGGGGAGTCAGCTGGAGCAATTTTTTTTTTTTTTTACAGAAGCAGAACAGGCAAAAAGTTGAAAGATAAATGGTTACAGAAACAGTTACAGGAAAATAAACAGTTCCAGGTGCAGGGGCTTCAATTATCACAAAGTGATAAACACAGAGCCTTTGGGTACCACCAACCGAGCGCGTTCCCAGGAGCCGCTGGCACAGCTTGCCGCAGTATCTTATCAGTAAGTGCACTCCTGGGTGTGCTTGGAGTCAGCTTGCATCAGTTATGTCCTTAAAGGAGGGGGACAAGGGGCTGCAAGCGAAGAAACCAAAATGGGGCTGTCTGGCTCTCTCAGCTAAGAGAGAGTTAATCAGGTTAAAACAAGGTAGGGGCATCACACAGGATATTAGGGTAAGAAAGATGATTCCTCAGATTTCCTGTAGGCATTCGAGCATGGTGGAAGGATCAGTGGAGCCTCCAGTGAAACTTGGCAGATTGAGCACTTCATTTATTTTCACTCTCACAGGATCCTTCCAAAAGATTATCACAAATTAATAGAGAATTCTGAAACCTACAAAGAAAATTACAGCAAAAGAGCAATGAGTCAGTTTCAAAGCCTAGGCGGAGAGGCCGTAGGATGACTGACAGCAACCCCCCGTGGGACTGGAGAGCAGACAGTTCGGTGGAATTAGCGCCCAGTCCCACAGAGGGAACTTGAGGAGAAGCAAAGGGACTGAGCCAGCAGAGCCGGCCCCAGACCCCACCCCAGCCTGGGGGAGCTGCAGGTGTGTTCTGCGAACATACTGTTCTGTCTTTTCTATTTTTCTCATCATATAAACTCTGGTTCTAGAAACAACTCACCTGCAGCCAGCTGGCTGGAGCAGCATGTGGTAATGGGCTGGGCTATTTACAGGCCCATTGTGACTACTTACAGCCCTACTTACAGGCTGTACCGTGGCCACCTCCCACCACGGTGCTCAGCTATGACGTCAAAATAAGGCAGAGCCGGTCGGGTGAGGTGGGGCAGGGGGACAGGAGCCATCCACACAAGTGCTAGGGGCTCAGGGACTCAATACTGTCCGGGGCCAGGGCTGTAAACATGACTGGGGTGGCCCCTGTGCCATGGGGAGGAAGCCCACAGGGAAAATGTCATTCTCATCACATCACACCAAGGGTATCTGCTATTAACATGGCTCATCACTTTTTAAAAATTGTTAGATTCAGTGGGTACATGTGCAGGCTTGTTACGTGGATAAACTGTGTGGTTCTGAGGTTTGGGCTTCTAGTGAACCTGTCACTCAAATAGTGAACACAGTACCCAACAGGTGGTTTTCCAGCCCTTCCCCTGCTTCTGCTCTCCACACTTTTTGAGTCCTCAGTCCCTTTTTTTTTTTTTGAGACAGAGTCTCTGTTGCCCAGGCTGGAGTGTAGTGGCATGATCTCGGTGCCCTGCAACCTCGGCCTCCCAGGTTCAAGTGATTCTCCTGCCTCAGCCTCCTGAGTAGCTGGGACTATAGGTGCATGCCACCACACTCAGCTAATTTTTGTATCTTCAGAAGAGACGGGGTTTCACCATGTTGGCCGGGCTGGTCTTGAACTCCTGACTTCAAGTGATCTGCCCACCTTGGCCTCCCACAGTGCTGGGATTCCAGGTGTGAGCCGCGGCGCCTGGCCCTTGGTCCATGGTTTTAAATACACCAATGACACCTATAAATTGATGATTCCTACATTACATCTCTAGCCAAAACTGTTGGCCGATTTCTAGATTGTTCCCGTGCTTCCACAGCTTCTAATGCCACTGGTATGTCTGATGCCATCTGACATTTAAGGTCAAAAGGTTTCTGAAGCCACCACACAACTCACACCCAGATCCTCCCCCCGTGTTTTCCATCTCAGTCAAAGTAATATCCTTCCCGCCCTTCCCCACCCACCCCGCAATTTACCTGTTTCCCTGGCCCCAGTTTTTCTCAGTGTTCACATGAGCAAGACCAGCTGGTTTCATCTTCAAAATATATCCCGAACCTGTCTACAGTATTACCACCCTAGTCCAAGCAACCTGCAACCATTCCTATCTGGATTCTTCTAACTTTCTAACTGCTTCCTACCTGGCATCTCTGCTTCCACTCTTGCCCTGCTCCCCCCATAACCTTTTTTTTTTTTTTTTTTTTTTTTTTTTTTTTTTTTTTTTTTTGAGACGGAGTCTCGGTCTGTCGCCCAGGCTGGAGTGCAGTGGCCGGATCTCAGCTCACTGCAAGCTCCGCCTCCCGGGTTTATGCCATTCTCTCGCCTCAGCCTCCCGCGTAGCTGGGACTACAGGCGCCCGCCACCTCGCCCGGCTAGTTTTTTGTATTTTTTTAGTAGAGACGGGGTTTCACCGTGTTAGCCAGGATGGTCTCGATCTCCTGACCTCGTGATCCGCCCGTCTCGGCCTCCCAAAGTGCTGGGATTACAGGCTTGAGCCACCGCGCCCGGCCTTTTTTTTTTTTTTGAGACGGAGTCTTGCTTTGTCTCCCAGGCTGGAGTGCAGTGGCGCAATCTCTGCTCACTGCAAGCTCCGCCTCCCGGGTTCACGCCATTCTCCTGCCTCAGCCTCCTGAGAAGCTGGGACTACAGGCGCCCGCCACCATGCCCGGCTAATTTTTTTGTATTTTTAGTAGAGAAGGGGTTTCACCGTGTTCGCCAAGATGGTTTTCGATCTCCTGACCTCATGATCCACCTGCCTTGGCCTCCCAAAGTGCTGGGATTACAGGCTTGAGCCACCGCGCCCGGCCCCTGACTTCCTTTTCTAATGGTGGAGGCAGTTAGAGGTGAGCACCCTGTGGAGACTTGGGCCTTCTCTTATGTGGAGGGGAGGGGAGGAAAAGAGGGAGGGAGAGAGGGAAGAAAGGGAGAAAACACCAACAACTCAAAGAAGAATCACCATAGAAACAACCTGTGCCTGTCAGGAACATGCATCTTGCCTGCTATTATCTAACAGTTGAGATGTGAAGTGGACCCTCAAATTTGTGGGTTCTTGTTATGGAGAACTGACCTAGGTTGATCCTCATTCCCTAGGTTGATATTAATTCCCTAGGTTGATACTCATTCTGCCGGATCCACTGGAATTTGTAGTTTCTGAAAAGACTTGTGTTATTTGGGCATCACTTACGTTCATGTACTTAGCCAAAGCCCTAGAAAAACTTTTTTAAGGCCGGGCGCGGTGGCTCATGCCTGTAATCCTGGCACTTTGGGAGGCCAAGGCAGGCAGATCACAACGTCAGAGGATGGAGACCATCTTGGCTAACACGGTGAAACCCCGTCTCTACTAAAAATACAAAAAAATTAGCCGGGCGTGGTGGCGGGCGCCTGTAGTCCCAGCAACTCTGGAGGCTGAGGCAGGAGAATGGCGTGAACCCGGGAGGCGGAGCTTGCAGTGAGCTGAGACTGCGCCACTGCACTCCAGCCTGGGAGACAGAGCGAGACTCCATCTCAAAAAAACCCCTGGGAGTCGGAGGTTGCAGTGAGCAGTCAGAGGAGACCCTAGAACAATAATTCCTGGAAATAACGGAAATTTCAGGGACAAATCCAGATCCTCAAAAACTGTGAAATTGAGGGAGCCTGAGCAGAGATCTCCAAGGAGCCAGTTGCCATCCGTGTGCCAGAGTGAGAGGACAGAAAACGGACCAGGTCTGTCTCTGACAGGTTGAGCAGGTGGAGTGGGAAGGAGGGATCTAGAAGGCCAGGAGGGTGAAGGGAACTGCAGGGGTGGGTGGTGGTGGGCAGGGCTGGGCTTTAGCCTCCTCCTCCCACTGCCCACCCACCCTTAGGAGCCCTTTGTGAGGGGGAGGCCCCAGCTCTGTGATGTGGGCCTGGGCCCCAATAAATACTTCCAGAGGGGATGCCCAGGGCTCAGTAGCCTGAGGACAGCAGTGCAGC
Source organism: Trachypithecus francoisi (assembly GCF_009764315.1). NCBI lineage: Eukaryota > Metazoa > Chordata > Mammalia > Primates > Cercopithecidae > Trachypithecus > Trachypithecus francoisi. Next base: position 33,074 of record NW_022681043.1, on the reverse strand, counting down.
TGACATGGATATTCTCTTTCCTCTGAGTGTTATTGATACAGAGCTGTGCCCCAGCCCCGTTCCCCAGATCATCCATCTCATCCTCTTCGTTGGGTTTAGCCTGGTGTTCCTCATCATCTTAAGCCCCTACTTTCCCAGGGAGCCGTCCTCAGGGCCTCCCAGAGAGGAGAACAGCAAGAATGTAAGGAGCCCTCAGCCCACACCCAGCAGAGAATGATTCTGTTTTTCCTGCTCTCTTTTCCACTTTTCCAAATCAACCAGAGGCGCTCCTGTGATGGGAAATCTCATCATCCCTCTAGGGACGGCAGGGCAGGCACGGGTTGGAGTGAGCATAGGATTTCCATCCCCAGCTCCCAGACCATCTGTGGGGGTGCACGGGAGGCATCACAGCAAAAAGAAACCCCGGGACTCAGCGGCGAGGACCTGGTCATGAGGGGGGTGAGGTCGTTGTGGGAGGACAGGCCCTGAGCCCGGGCTCATCAGCCGCCTTCCCGGGCAGGTGCCTCGGGTTCCAGCCTCTGTGTGCGGTGCTCTGGGGCTGTGCTGAGCCCCTGAGAGCCCCCACCTGAGACTGGAGTTGCCTCTGGCCTCCTCGGAAGCAGAATCCTCCCTGCCAGCTCAGAGGCACCTGCAGACCCAAGTGTGTGTGTTTTACAAGCAGCGAAACAGGGACTAAGGATGCCCAGGACAGGCCTCACATAGAAAACCCCTCCATGCTTTTCAAAGAAGGAAACCAGAAAAGGTTATTATGCAGTTTAGAAACGAGTGAAAGGAAAGAGAAGCACGCAGGGCTCCGTGAGCTGAGTGGAGAAAGTGTGTCATTCACGAGCACTGTGGGTCTGCAGCTGTGGGGACAGGAGACTGAGACCTGGCCTGTGCCCTCACTCTTCTTGTCTCTCAGGACCACGCTGAAGTGGGGGAATGGATAAGGATCAGAAATAGGTATATCACTTCGAAAGGTAAGGCTCTGAGGGTCCCCGAAGCCCCAGAGATCACAGCTTCACCTGTTCCTAGGGACAAGCACCAAATCTCCTAGGAAGTCATTTGCAGAGGCCTGATGGGGAAGCTCCTGCTAGGGCAATTGGAACCCAGGATCCATCTCTGATTCCCTGCTAGGATGAAGTCATAGGGTCCAGGGAGTGGGTATTGGCCAGGAGGGGACTATGTTGGGGAGGGGACCAGTGACTGCGTGGACCTGCAGGAGGGACCCCAGGTCCATGTGGGCAACTGTTTAACATGGCTGAGTCCTCTTTGAGACTCAGGAAGTACTTTGTAAATGACAAAGTGCTGCCTCCCGGGCACCTGGCTGTCACTCTTGGGGCCATGTGGCCTTGGACAGGGATGCTGGGGCTCCAGAGTCTAATCCCCGATCCTGGGGTCTCTCCTAAGGGTACATGGACTCAGCCTCCTATAAATCCAGTTCCCTCCCTCACCACCATAACCCATCTCCTGCTTTCCAGATTACAGAATTCTCTTGAAAGAAGTGGAGAACCTTGAGATCTATGCTTTCCTGCTGAAAAAGTGAGGCTCTTTCCCCTTCTCTCCCATGTGCTTCTTCCTACCAGGGCCTAGGATGCTGCCCCAGGGCCTGGGGCTAATCTGGGAGGGGAGATCACAGCTATGATGTCACTAAAGCCCCGTGGCAGGGGTAGGCAGAGTTTTGTGAAATCAGCATGGGGGACCCTGGAGGGGCCTGGACCACAGGTGTCCAGTGCTCCCAGCTGCAGTTTGTGCTCCTGTCTCCTGCAGGTGCCTGAAGGAGCTCCCTAGGGAGGGCAGCTCCCTCACCTGCCATGCCAAGACCACCTGGGGCCAGTGCACAAACAAGCAGCTGCTAGGAACCACCGTCCACGTGGGGGGCGTGGGAAAGCTTCTCCCACCAGCTTCCATGTGTCCCCACGGGCTCCCCGGCTCCTCTGGCCTCCATGCCATCATCAGTCCCGAAGACCTCCGTAGGATGCTTTGAGTCTCTGTCATCCCTGAGCTCCTCCAAGCCACCAGAGCCTTTGCGTCCCCTGAAGCACCCTTCACACCGGCCATCTGCCAGCACCCTGTCACCAAACCGACCACCTCCGTAGAATCCTTGGGGTCTCTGTCATCCCTGAGCTCCTCCCAGCGACCACAGCCCTTTAGTCCCCTGGAGCGTCCTTCATACAATCCATGTGGGCATTCCCCTCCCCGACGACAGAATCCTGGCTGGGTGTCCAGGACTGACTCCTCGCAGGCTGATTCCAAAACTGATGTGACAATATGCCCAATGTGCAACGCCCCTGAGTGCTCCTGTCTACACAGTTGCTTGGCATGGCTTAAGAGCTGCTCCTTCTGGAGGTAAGAATTAGATATTAGACCAGGTGATTTCTTGGGGTCTATTCTAACCAAATGAATTTATGTTTTTGTGAAAAATGTTAACTTTAGAAAATAATTTTCAAAAGTAGACACTTTGGACTGTCAATTACCTTTTTTTTTTTTTTTCCCGAGCTGCAGATTTCTGATGTTTTTGGTGCACAAATTGCCAGCAGGAAATTCATCCCTCTGAACATCTCTCATTTGGGTTTTGGCTTCTGCGTTTGTCAGATGCCTCCGATGCTGTCGGGTGCTGGGCTGCGTCAGTGGTGACTGACCTGAGATGTGAAGTTTGCCTTATTTTTTGTTTGGGTCTCAGTCACAAGAGCCATTTGGCCTCAGCGCTCTGTCACCAAGTTCTGCACTTCAGGTCTCTCTCTCTGGGACAGTAGCCTCGGGCGGCCTAAGCTCTGTGTTACTGGGCTGTGGGCCGGCGCTCGGGAAGAAGTCCTCTGCAGTTCAGCATACCGGTATGCATCTAGCAGATTTGCGGCCTCGTTTAAGGACTCAGGACACGCAGGTTCCCCCGCTGCAGTCAGCACAGCTCACCCACACCTGCTGCACACCTATCTCTCTTACAGCACCAACACTGCTCAGAGGAGCTGCCCAGGGGAGAAGATGGAACCACCAACAGGTTCTCCTATAAAAACACGGATCCAGAGAATATCCCTGATCTCATTTCAAATATTAGTTCCAAAGGGCTAGAACTGCAGGGCAGAGAACAATCAAAATAAAGATTGTGTTAAAATCTACCGGAAAATATTATTTAAACTGCAAAAGTTGAATTTTCATATTCTGCTTACCAAAAGTGTATTCAGGGAATCATGGCAGAAAATTTAGCAATATATCCATCTAACAAAAGTCTAATATCCAGAGTCTACAAGGGACTTAAACAAATTTACAAGAAAAAAAAAACCCCATTGAAAAGTGGGCAAAGGACATGAACAGACACTTCTCAAAAGAAGATATACATGTGGCCGACAAATAAGTGAAAAAAATCTTAATATCACTGATCATTAGAGAAATTCAAATCAAAACCACAATGATATACCATCTCCCACTAGTCAGAATGGCTATTACTAAAATGTCAAAAAACAACAGACGCTGGTGAGGTTATGGAGAAAAAGGAACACTTTTACACTGTTGGTGGGAATGTAAATTAGTTCAACCATTATGGAAGACGGCATCGTGATTCCTCAAAGACCTAGGGGCAGAAATACCATTTGACCCAGCAACTCCACTACTGGGTATGTACCCACAGGAGCATAAATCATTCTATTATAAAGATACATGCACACGTATGTTCACTGCAGCACTATTCACAGTAGTAAAGACATGGGATCAACCTAAATGCTCAACAATGATAGACTGGGTAAAGAAAATGTGGTATATACACACCATGGAATACTATGCCGCCATAAAAAGGAATAAGATCATGTCCTTTGCAGGGACATGGATGGAGCTGGAAGCCATTATGCTCAGCAAACTAACACAGGAACAGAAAATCAAACACTGCATGTTCTCATTTATTAGTGGGAGCTGAATGATGAGAACACATGGATACTTGGGAGGAACAACACACACTAGAGCCTGTTGTGGGTAAGTCGTGAAGGGAGAGCATCAGGAAGAACAGCTAATGGATGCTGGACTTAACACCTAGGTGATGGGATGGTCTGTGCAGCAAATCACCACAGCACACATTTACCTATGTAACAAATCTGCACATTCTGCACATGTACCCCAAACTTAGAAGTTGAAAAACAATCAAGGTATAGTTCACCCTTCCCCTGCCCCCCACTGCAAAATAAAAGAGTATATTCAGGGACTCTTTAGAACTTAGAGAGACTTTCAAAAGCTGCTTAGTACCATAACATTTATTGAATGAAGTGAAGCATAAATTTTGGCATTGTGACTGTGAACTATTAAAAACGTACCCAAGTAAGCTGTGAATTTGGTTTCAGAATTCTAATTAAGTAGCTTTGAATGAGATTTCTCCTAAAGCATTGGTTGTGTATTATATGCAGGAAGCAATTGGTTAGTTTTCTTCACATTTTATCTATTTACCCTTATTCTGCTGTATTTTTTAAAAATCATATTTGTTTTGTAGCTTTATTCCAACCTTTATTCGTTTCTGTGGGTCGGCCCCATTACAGTTTTGTTTTCCCCGACTGCCATCTAGAGGCCAATAGGAGTAATTACAGACACTAGACTTCCTGGTAGGAAAGGGTGGTGAAGACCTGTTAGGAAAGAGTGGAGAAGACCGCAGAGCCATCAATTCATCTTTCCCGCTCTGCTGCCTAAGGGATGGTTTGCATGCCTGACTCTTCACGAATACTTTCATTCAGAGGTTGCAAGGTCTAACTGGCCCTTCCACTCTCTCCTTTGGCTCCTTTAGAAGAGCATAACTTGCCTCTTTAGATGTCCCATCTGTCTCAGGCTTCTGCCCAAGGACTTTATTTAATTAAAAAATAAAACAAAGCCATTCATTTCATTTCACGCTTCCAGGGAAGCAGCCTCACCTTGGGAGCCCACGCTGTAGTATTTTAGGTGGCTTTAGCCCCTGGAGGAGGTAGGTGTCACTTTGTGGAATCTTAAGACACTTAACAAGTGGAGGGAGCTTTGGAGACAGTCTAACGAGTGATATTCAGCCTAGAAAACTGGGTTCTCTGGCTCCAGAATTGCAATCAATTAGCAGTCCATCTTTCCCTCAAGTCTCAGGAAAAAAGTTAGTGAGAAAGATTTTCTCAATTCTGAGTTTTCTCCCATGTATTTTTTTTCCTTTTTCTTTTAATAGTATTTTATTGAGACAAGGTCTTGCTCTGTCACCCAGGCTGGAGTGCAGTGGTGCTGTCATGGCTTACTGCAGCCTCGACCTCCCAGGCTCAAGAAATCTTCCCACATCAGCCTCCTGAGTAGCTGGGACCGCAGGCACATGCCACCATTCCTAGCTTATTTTGTTTTATTTTATTTTATTTTATTTTGCAGAAAGGAGGTCTCACAATGTTGCCCAGGCTGGCCTTGAACTCTGGGCTCAAGACATCCTCCCGCCTCTGCCTCTCCAAGTGCTGGGATTACAAGTGTGACCCTCTGTGCCCAGCCCTCCCATATATTTTTCTTAAATCATTGTACCTATTATGCTTTCTAACTGAATAGGCAACAGATGACTCTTAGGTGAGAGCCTGGGATAGATGAACTGTGATCAACAGCTGCCTCTCTTCCCTTCCAATGGCTCAGGTCCCTTGTTTAGTATTTGACTGTAAAGATACAGCCTATATTTCCCCTCTTTTTGCTGGAAAAATTCTTTTTGTTTCTTATCCTAAAATTAAATTTATTTAGAAACTATTCTAAATTTATTTAGGCATCCACAGTATGCTGAGTAGGTCACACTGTTATATGCATAGAGTGACATGGGGGAGTTCTATCATCCAGACAGCTTGAGAATCCCTTTATTCCACAGAGGAAGCAGATAAGGCCGAGAAGGGTGAGGTGACTACAGGGACAGAGCTGGGTCTGGAGTCCTAATTAGTAAAAAGGAGTCAGGCTGGTGGGAGGAGGGGAAAGCAAAAAGAGGAAACAGATAAGCTATAAGTCTGCCTTTCTTCATGATCCTGACACACAGCCCTCCTGTGCAAATAACTCACAATCTTCCTGTGCCCGGGTATCACCAAACACCTGCAAGTTGGCTCACTGCATCCTTGGTGTTATCAGTACCACACATAACCCTCTCCAGCACACAGCACAAGTACCATCCTATAAAATCCCCAGCAAGCCTCTGTCTGCTGCTGTCAGCTGCTCTGCTGCTGGCTGCCCGTTGCCTTCTTGCAACATATTTTCATGCTTTTTTAAACACATAAATCTGCCTTTCTTTATCTACATCTGTCGTGGTAAATTCTTTTCCCTCCGTGCCACCAGCCCAGATAATTGTGGCTCACCCACAACACTGGTCACTAGGAGAACTGGGACCGGGGCCCTGCTCCCATCACACTCGGCCCAGTAATTCTCCTTCTGAGACTCAAGACCTACTCTTTGAGGTGCAGTTCCAATCACTAGGACACTTTCCTTTGGTTGAGGAACATTGTCTCTGGAAACCACCTGGTAAAATGAGCACGCTCATTTTAAAATGCTCCCACGCTCAGGTCAGCAGGGAGTATGGCTCAGCACTCGGGCAGGCTGTCGCCTCCCTCAAGGGGCAGAAACCAGGCCCGAAGGAGAATGTAGAGCAGGCAAAGCTGCTTCAGAAGTTGCGGTCATCAGGGATCAGGGTGGTCTGAAGCCTGTGTCCCTGCGGATGAGCGTAGGGGACCCACACATGGAAGTTGTGGCCTCTGAAAGGAAAAGCCAGGTCCAGGATTTTTCTTAACGGTCACTGATGACCTCTGCACTGCTAGATCCAGTGGCCATTGCTCTGCCCTCATTGAGCTGGGCTTCAGCACCTGGGGTATGTTAACGGTCCCTTCTCGGCCTCCCAAAGTGCTGGGATTATAGGCATGAACCACTGAGCCCAGCCCTCATTTGGCTCTTCTGTATGTTAACCTAGCAGTTCTTTCTCAGCCTCACATTTTGAATTGGGATGCTTCATACTGATGGGATAAATAATGATAACTTTGTTTTATTTTATCGAGCCTCTACCGAGTGTCATTTGCTTACTTCACACGGACACACACTCAGCTCCCTAACACTCCTCAAGGGAGACGTGGTCAGCAGCGTTGCGTGGGCCTCTCCCACAGCCCTTGGGTTTGGTCTGTGTGGCTTTCAGAACACAGAAGTGAAGGTTTGTCACCGCCCAGGGTATGCTGCAAAAGCTATTGTGGCTTAACCCCTTGCTCTGTCTGGGATCACTCACTCTGGGGAAAGGAAGCCAGTTTCCACACCATGAGGACGTTCAAGTGAGCTGTGGAGAAGCCTGGGAGGTGAAGAGCAGGGGCTCCCTGTCTGCAGTCCTGTGAATGTACCATCGTGTAAGCAGGTCCTCCGGCCCCAGTCAGGTCTCTGAATAATTCTGGGCTCAGCCTGCCCCTTGACTGCTGCCTCATGGAGGTCTGGGCCTGGAGCTAAGCTGCTCCCGGATTCCTGCCCTGCGGAAACTGTGTGAGGCCGCACATGTTTGTTGTTTTAAACTGCTAAGTTTTGGGTCATTTGCTAGGCAGCCATAGTGACAAATACAGTAGGTATTATTCTTATTACTATTCATTTAATTTTAGAAGTAACAAATCAGAAGTTCACAAAAACTAACCTGCTTAAGGTCACGCAGGTAAGAGGAGGCAGCACAGGGTTGCACACCTCAGAGGGGCCGGAGCATGCTGGGCTCCCAAGCCACTTAAAGTTGAAGAGCAATTCCACATTCCATGTGTACCCACGGTGACAGACCATGAGAGAAGAGGAAAAGCCTATGCTTGCTAATTTCATCAGAAAGATGAGGCTTATTTGCAGAGAGCAGAGGCTGGGTCATTAGGTAACAGGACCCCCAGCACAGCTTAAAACCCAAACCACACGCTTGGTTTAATCTGAATCCCTATCCTTGGGCTTGTACTGTCCAGCTATCCATCTCTGTAAAACAACATCAGGCAAAAAGAATTCAAAAGCTGCCCATCCCAATAAGCCCATACCTCTACCTATTGGTAATAAAGCCAATCTTGCCTTTATTTCAACTTGGACAGAGTTTGGATCCAGGTTTGTGGCTGTGTTTGCTTGCAGTAACCAAGGATTTAAAATATCAGTGATGCAATCTTTCCCGTTGCACCTCTCATTTCTAAACATGCCTGTGTATGGCAAAGCGGTTAAGTCATTTTGTTTCAGCTTCTTATTTTACTCTCCTGACCCCAACATTTTTTCAGCATTTATTCAATGGAGTTAAAAAGAAACCTCACCTGAGTCACCTTTTAAATGAAAGAGTCGCTAACCCTCTGTGGTGCTTTATCTGCACGGGGGGAGTGAGGGTAACGTGTAGCAGCGGGAGCTGGAGCGCCTTCTCCCTCCCTCCTCCCCAGGAGTCTGGGCTCTCAGCGGGAGGCCACTGTACCATGGCAACTTCCATTTCAATGACATTATTTCTAATAAACGACTGCCCAAGGGTTTACGGGGTGTTTCTGGCCCCAGCTTGGTGTAACCAGCAGGAGTTGGGGGCAGGGCGATTTCCTGTCCCCTCACCCGGTGGTTTCTGCTTCACCATGAAAGATCACAAGAGTATTTGATGTTGGTTCTTGGAACAGAAATCAGTTAATTAAAATCAGTGAGTGTTTGAATAAATTGAATGCAAGCCGCACGTTGCTGGCAGAGCACGGGTACAGAAAGGCAGGCAGAAGGCAGCCCCCAGACAGCACAGATACAGGAGGCCCCTCTCTCTTTAGCCAGTCCCCTAGTTCATCAGTAATGAGAGGCAAGGGCAACAGAAGAGACAGAAACACAGCAACAAGCCACCTTTTCCTTCCAGCCAAACATCCCTGATTCTCCTGGCAGCACATCACTCAACCTGAAAGGCTCATCGCGGAGCCCAGATGACTGGTTTGATCTTAGCTCGTTCTCTTTCTGCACCAAAAGGTAGAGAGAGATTGTGAGAGGGAGAGAGAGAGAACAGAAAACAGAGCAGGGGGTCTGAATAATCTTTAAAGTAGGTAATTATCAATACTCATCAAGAAATTTTATCGTTGTCCCAAGAATGAAGGTGTTAATGATGTTTGAGTTGGAGGAACGTGGTCACCAAATTTTGTCTTTTTGTGACCCTTTTCTTTTGGAGGCCTGGCCTCCCTAATGGACTGACCTTTGTGTGCTATTAAGCCCAGGATGCACCTGGAAGAACCGGCCCCTGGCTACTTATTAGGTGGTAGGAGGGAAATGGAGTTTGCTCTCTGCTCATCCCTGTCACTCAATCCAAAGACGTTAAGCCCCTGGGACTTAAAGTAGCCATTCTTCTAGATGCAGAGCAATCAAGGTATCTTTTCATCAAGGAAACGAATGAAGTTACCACTCGTCTTCCATTTCTGGGGAAGAAAAGAACAAGCGTGCCAAGTCCTTCTTGAGCTCAAGTTTATAAGCTTCGTGAATAAAAAAATGTGTCTTTCTGTTGAGTGCTATAGTGTCTTGGGAGAATCATAGTCAAAACATTCCTTATTAGAAAGGGTCTATTAAACACAGCTGGGGCCTTCACAAAACATAATGTGAATATGTTTCCTGCAATTTGTAAGATGTATTTCAATATGTGTATAGACTGTTTAATTTTCTGCATGCCTGAATATCTTCACTTGCATACAAATTCTCTATTGCAATTGAGCAGGGAGGCTGATTATAAACGATTTATAAGTCCAAGTGTTAACTACATGTTTGGCACAGAACTAAGCTAACCACATTACCCAGTGCTCGAGAATGGAAATACCAACAGGCTGGATCAGAAGACTTAACTGTGGCATGACATGTGGATGGTGGATCTCGAGGGCCAGCCCCTGGATTCACAAGCAGAGGGACACATGCCATTTACACGCTCAACCCCACACCAGCCAATGACTATTTTGAGTAGGTTGCTTTGCATTTTACCACATGCATGCATTTAGTGATGTGAGATATTATAAGGCTGGCTTTCATTTCAAAGGCAGTTATTTAAACATACTTAACCTGTATAATTCTTCCCTTTGCTATTTAGGTAACTGCAAGATTGAAATTGGGAAATAGAATTTTCTTAGAGCTAGGAGAGATCTTACATACGATTGACCATTTTACTTTGTACATTTTTCTAGGTGAGGTGTCTGAGGATGAGAGAGGGCAGGAAACCACCCAAAGGCACACAGTTTGTTTGGGAAAAGGAGAAAAGCGGTGGGATGGGGGTGTCAGCCCTTCTCACGTGTTCTAATCATCACCTGTCCTTCCCTACCGGCTCCTTCCCTCTGCCTGTAAATGCCATCAAATCCCTTTCTCCCAATGTAAACAAGTAAATAAATAAATAGCCAAACACCAACAGAGCCCCGCAAACCAACTCCCCCCTACCTTCAGTTCTCGTCTAGTAACTATCCTGACTCTCCTCTTCTCATTCACACTATTTATAAAAAGCAGCCGATATTGGGCTGTCTTTGCATGCACTCTGTCCTTAGGCCACTCTCAGTGGGCCTCTTCCTGTTCCAAATCCAATGGACTTTCTTCTGTCTTCTACGGGACACTTCTCCTTTGTCCCTTCATAGCCCCCATTTCTTTTTTTTTTTTTTTTTTTTTTTTTTTTGGTTGAGACGGAGTCTCGCTCTGTCGCCCAGGCTGGAGTGCAGTGGCCGGATCTCAGCTCACTGCAAGCTCCGCCTCCCGGTTTACGCCATTCTCCTGCCTCAGCCTCCCGAGTAGCTGGGACTACAGGCGCCCGCCACCTCGCCCGGCTAGTTTTTTGTATTATTAGTAGAGACGGGGTTTCACTGTGTTCGCCAGGATGGTCTCGAGCTCCTGACCTCGTGATCCGCCCGTCTCGGCCTCCCAAAGTGCTGGGATTACAGGCTTGAGCCACCGCGCCCGGCCCATAGCCCCCATTTCTTTGACACCACCCTGCCCTGCTTCTGCCCACGACTCTTGGAACCCTCCTTCTGTCCTCTGCAAGCATGTCTCCTCGCTGGCATGCCCAGGTTCTGCAGGATTCTGTACCTGCTCATAGCTCCTCCCACTTTATGCTCTGTCCTGGGCCATGCTTTTCACAGTCACAATCAACTACAAACGAGGTGTGATGTCTCCCTGATTCTGAATGTCACTTCTGACCTTCAAATCTAAATATTCAACAGCTTGCTGGACATCTCCACCCAGAAGTACTACAGGAACTTCAAACTCAACGCATCCACAGTGGAATTCATGAGCGGGCCAGGTACTGCATTTTCTTCATGTTTGTGTATCCAGCACCTAGCAGAGAGCAGGCACTCAGGAATTGTTGGCTGAGTAAGCATCTTACTTGGAAGGGAGAGGGGCGGAAATGTTTGAGAATTACAGGAGTAGGTAAAAGTCCCAAAGCGATGCAAGGAATGTAGGTTGGAGCGTTCATCAAAACTGCGTTTCCTAGAAGTCATTATATGAAAAGGACACCAGCACACGTAAATTTACAGCAGCACAATTCACAATTGCAAAGATGTGGAACCAACCTAAGTGCCAATCAACCAATGAGTGGGTAAGGAAAACGTGGTACATATACAGCATGGAATACTACTCAGCCATTAAAAGGGAGGAAATAATGTCTTTTGCAGCAACTTGGATGGAACTAGAGGCCATTATTCTAAGTGAAGTAAGGCGGGAGTGGAAAACCAAAACCACATGATTTCACTTATAAGCTAAGCTATGAGTATGCAAAGGCATACAGTGTGATATCATGGACTTCAGAAATGCAGAAAGGAGAAAGGGGAGGGAGGCTGGGAGAAATCACCACTATATAATTCATCCATGTAACAAAAAACGCCACTTATACCCCACAAACTATTGAAATACATTTTTTTTAAAGAAAGAAACGTATTTCCTGATGCACTGAAATAAAATAATAAAATCCTGGGTCTTTGAAAATGAATCCTTCATGGTTAGGCATCACCATCTAGTGAATATCCTGAGCCAGCCAGCTGCTTTCACCTTTTTTTTTTTTTTTGTGAGACAGGGTCTCACTGTGTTGCCCAGGCTAGAGTGCAGTGGCATGATCTCAGCTCACCTCAAACTCTGCCTCTAGGCTAAAGCCTTCCTCCCACCTCAGCCTCTCATGTAGCAGGAGCCACAGGCATGCACCACCACACCTGCCTAATTTTTTTTTTTAATTTTTTTATTTTTTGTAGAGACATGGCCACCTCCCTTGGCCTCCCAAAGTGCTGGGATTACAGGCGTGAGCCTTGGCTGCACCCAGCCCTTGGCTACTGTTGAAGCTACTATTACCTTCTTGCTTATCCAGTTGCTCATTTACTTCTCAGGGCCAGCTAGGTGCCTGGAACTTCCCTTGAAGGAACTCAAGATTTTCTTTTATTTTCATGTTTGGGGGTGCTCAGCAGACCCTTAAGAGAGGTCCCTGCTCCATCTCACCAAATCAAGAAATTCTTAGAGGTTCATGAAACTAAGGGCCTGCCCAGAACACTAGAACCAAAGAAACATCTGCTGCAAATGTACACTTAGGTTTTCATGTCTTTCAAGTCGGGAGCAGGTTAGATCCTGGGTGTGCAGGGCTGGGACAGAGGGAGCAGTGCTGTGTGGGGAAGAGGGCTCTATATGTTTTACTATAAATGTGGGTAAAAATTTTGCTTTCTTATCAGCCAGCACCAAATTTTTCTTATAGGTGGGATCAAAGTTCATTTTAGAGCATTTTTTCATCAACTGCTTAAAGAGAAGATAAAACTTTGAGCATATGAATTATTACAAGCCAAGATGATTTAAAAAAAAAAATGCCAGGCATGATAGTACTTTCGGAGGCTGAGGTGGGTGGGTCACCAGGTCAGGAGTTCAAGACCAGCCTGGCCAATATGGTGAAACCCCCGGCTCTACTGAAAATACAAAAATTAGCCGGGAGTGCTGGCGGGCACCTATAGTCCCAGCTACATGGGAGGTTGAGGCAGGAGAATCACTTGAACGGGAGACGGAAGTTGCAGTGAGCCAAGATACCACCACTGCACTCCAGCCTGGGTGACAGAGCAAGACTATGTCTCAAAAAAAAAAAAAAAAAAAAGAACAAAAGAAAAATAGGCTGTTTGGTCAGACAGAAAAGAGAAAACAAGAGGAAAAACCCCAGAAGGGGGGCAGGAGGAGAAGCATCATTTAAGGAACAGGAATTGCTCATGTCTGAGTTTTTTGCATTAGGTCTTTCAGATCTTTCAGTCTTCCTAAACTTTCTAAGGAAAGTCCATATAAATGTCTCTGTGGAAGGTTTAATTTTGTTTTTGTGTGGTACAAAGGAAGAAAAGAAACCTCTTTTCTGTCAGTAACAACCGTACCAAGGAAAGGATTTTTATTTTTATTTATTAGTATTATTATCATTTTTTTGAGACGGAGTCTCACTCTGTTGTCTGGGCTGGAGTGCAGTGACATGATCTCGGCTCACTGCAACTTCCGCTTCCTGGGTTCAAGTGATTCTCCTGCCTCAGCCTCCCATGTAGCTGGGACTATAGGCGCTACTTTTTTTTTTTTTTCCTTGTATTTTTAGTGATGGAGTTTCACCATGTTGGCCAGGCTGGTCTCGAACTCCTGATCTCAGGTGATCCGCCTGCCTCAGCCTCCCAAAGTGCTGGGATTACAGGCGTGAGCCACTGCGCCTGGGCCAAGGAGAGGATTTTTAAACAAACAAATTCAGCAGAAGTGGAGGCTCAGAGCCAGAAAAGACCATGAGAATGTAAGCTCTTTAGTGCTCAGAAATCTTGCAGAAGGCCTTGGGCATTCCAGTGTTCCTAGAGTCTCTCTTCCTAGTGGCCATAGTTAATACGTGGATGATCCCTCCATTCCAGTGCCCAGCATAACCAGACAGGACCCGCACTTTATCGATTTGTAGCTGCATCGATTTTGCCCTTTCTTGTGCTTTGTACCTTCCTATTTCTTCTCTAGGCCTATGGTCTCATCACCTTTCTCTTTCTTTCAAGAAAATGATCCACTGGGCATGGTGGCTCACTCCTATATTCCCAGGACTTTGGGAGGCTGAGGCAGAAGGATCACTTGGGACCAGGAGTTTGAGATCAGCCTGGGCAACATAGCAAGACCCCATCTCTACTAAGAAAAATAATTTTAAAAAACCAGCCAGTTGTGGTGGCAGGTGACTGTAGTCCCAGCTACTCAGGAGACTGATGTGAGAGTTTGAGGCTACAGTGAGCTATGATCACACCACCGCACTCCAGCCTGAATGACGGAGTGAGATCCTGTCTCTTAAAAAAAAAAAAAAAAATTGAGAAAAATGGTCAAAAACTTGAAAATCAGGCAAATTGGTGGCAGCATGTCCTTTCAATGTCACATGGGGGCAGAAGCACTTTCTTCAACTCACTGTTAACTGTTGTTTAAAATTCCTAGACTTAGAGAAGTTATGTGTTAAGTTGTAGATTTTTCCTTGGTAGAGATGAAAGTCATTTCTATCTGGCAGGAAAAAGGAAAACAACTCCAAAGTGTATAGTTTATTTCCTTGTAAGACATTAACTAGCTTGTATCTAAGCCGGTAATCATACCCTAACATTCCTTTTGTAAATTGCCTCTACATACCTAGCTTTTCACATCTCTCACACCTGGTATTAAGATCTTACTGATATCCTCATTAATTGATGAGTCGGATAAAGTGTTTGACATGTGTTCATTTTATATTCGCATGAAGAGTCCTGGATTTATCTTTTTGGAAATTGTGCTTTTGCTCTCTCTGCACTTGTAGACCTCAGGGTATGGCTTGTTCTCCTGCTCCTGTCTACAGGAAAACCCAGAGCTGCAGAATCAACCAATTGGTTAGACTCACCATTTGCATAGCATAGTGCCTGGCACAGTTACTCACATATTTGGGGTTTTTTGGTTCTGTTTTGGTGGGCTTTTTTTTTTTTTTTTTTAGATAGATTCTAAAAAAAATCTATCTAAAAAATAGATTTAAAATGGGCTTTCTTTTTTCTTTTTTTTTTTTTTCAGATAGATTCTCACTCTAGCCCAGGCTGCAGTGCAGTGGTGGGATCATGGCTCACTGCAGCCTCAAATTTCTGGGCTCAGGAGATCCTCCTGCCTCAGCCTCCCCAGTAGCTGGGACTACAGGTGTGCATCACCACACCTGGCTTATTCTTTTAATTTTTTGCTTTTTTTTTTTTTTAAGAGAAGAAGTCTTGTTATGTTGGCCATGCTGTTCTCAAACTCCTGACCTCAAGAGATTCTGTCATCTCAGCTTCCCAAAGTGTTGGGATTACAGGCATGAGCCGCCATGCCTGACCTTCAAATATTTGCTGAATGTTGTGTGTGTTCTTTCCTCTATTGTCCCCAGTCTGCTCTGATGATGAGGCTCCACTCTTGAGGTCCCTGGATTGACTCTCAGCCATCGAAGGGGAAAGGCTTCCTGAGTCTTCAGGGCATAGTCAGAAGGTGGGTGACCATGATGCTCTTTTCCCAGTGTATTAATCCATTTTCACAATGTTGGTAAAGACATAACCGAGACTGGGCAATTTACGAAAGAAAGCGGTTTAATGGATTCACAATTCCACATGGCTGGGGAGGCCTCACAATCATGGGGGAAGGTGAAAGGTACATATCACATGGCAGCAGACAAGAGAAAAGAGCTTGTGCAGGAAAACTCCCCTTTTTAAAACCATTCGATTTCGTGAAACTTACTCACTGTCAGAGAACAGCCTGGGAAAGACCCACTCCCCATGATTCAATTACCTCTCACTGGGTTCCTCCCAGGAAATTTGGGAATTGTGGGAGTTATAATTCCAGATGATATTTGGGTGGGGACACAGCCAAACTGTATCACCCAGTGCGGAGATGGGGCACCGTAGCCCAAGAGAAGCTTGTCCTCAGCAGGGCCCCATTAAGTCTCTTACTCAGGGTTCATGACCTTGGCTAGGCATTAGAATCAATGGGGGAGTTTTTAAAAACCTGCATCAGGACCCCATCTTCAGGGAGAGTGATTTAACTCAAGTGAGCCAGGTCTGGCATCTATTTCCTGTTTTGTTTGAGACAGAGTCTCGCTCTGTTACCCAGGCTAGAGTGCAGTGGCGCAATCTCGGCTCACTGTCACCTCCATTTCCCGGGTTCAAGCAATTCTCCTCCGTCAGCCTCCTGAGTAGCTGGAATTACAAGCGCATGCCACCACGCCTTGCTAATGTTTTTTGTTTGTTTGCTTGTTTTTCTGTTTTTTTTGTTTTTTGCTTTTTTGTTTGTTTGTTTTTGTTTTGAGATGGATTCTCCCTCTGTCGCTCAGGCTGGAGTGCTGTGGCGTGATCTCGGCTCACTGCAAGCTCCGCCTCCTGGGTTTACCCCATTCTCCTGCCTCTGCCTCCCAAGTAGCTGGGACTACAGGCACCCACCACCATGCCCGGCTAATTTTTTGTATTTTTAGTAGAGATGGGGTTTCACCATGTTGGTCAGGCTGGTCTCGAACTCCTGACCTCGCGATCTGCCTGCCTTGGCCTCCCAAAGTGTGGGGATTACAGGCGTGAGCCACCACACCCGGACAGCATCTGCATTTTTTTCACGTGTCCTGACGATTGCATTGTGCAGCCAGGGTTTGGAACTAGAGTTCCAGCCCTGTCCCTCGACTGGCCCAAGGGACCGCAGGCCGTCCCTCCCGTTGTCTTTCCTCCAATGTGGTAACCTGAGCTGTGTTCAAAGGGCCTCCCAGGGGTGTTTTTCGCTGCGCCCCCGGCCCCATGTTGGTCTTCGTGGTGAGCCCCCGAGGAGCTCCGAAGTCCACAGAAAAATCCCAATTCCCCAAAGACTCTCATCAGCAATCTCCCCACCGCCCGCACAGACTGCTCCATTGTAGATTTTTCCTTTCCTCTTCTTTTTTCTCTTCTAAATTCTAAGTTCCTGGCAGCCACTAAAATGTCTCAGAAGCAGAAAGTAGCTTTGATCGACTGTCAGCAGAGTCGAAAACTACAATTTTATCTCCTTTCTCTAAAGTTCTTCTTGGGCACCCCGCCCCCGGCAGGCCTTTGGGCTGCGTTGTGCACATGACCCGCTTCCCTGGCCTCTGTCCCAGCCCGCCCTCTCCTGCCCTCCACACTCCGCCCCTCTCCTCCTCTGTCCTCCCCACCCCCCTGCAAATTAATATGGTGCTGCTGCTGAGAGAGTGGGTTCTGGAGCAGGCTTCTTTCTAGCCTCTCTGCCATCATAGGCTGGCAGCTTCAAAGCTCGAGTTATCCTGGTTCCGTCTGCCCCTGAGCCCGCGTAGCCTGGCTTCACCGCAGGGGTCAGAAGTGCAGCCTCCGCCAATGACAGCAGCCCGGCCAGTGACCAGGCGACATGTGCCCGTCTGATTTTTCCCCTCCTCTGCTATTTTCTCTCCCCTTCTCCAACTCCTCCGGCCCTAAACAGTCCTTCCTCTGGAAAGATAAGGCCCTCTTCTCAGTTCCCGCATCCCCTCCCTTTTATGTCAGACAGAGGCAGCCCTTTGTGAAGGGGGTACGGGCTTTTGCACAAATATTTAATCTCTTCCAATCTGCCCTTTTGCACTGCCCGTCAGTTCCTGGGGTTGAAACGGCTCTGTTTGCTTTAGCTGGTAACAGGATACTATTTTGAAAATCTATACTTGCTTTTCAAGGCAAGTATAGATTTAGTTTTTTCATTCTCACCAAGAATTAAGCTGCCAGTTGGGGTGTGGTCTCGAGCAGGCAGGGAAATCTAGCGATGAGTTTAACTTTTTCCCTGTAGCTTAGAGATCTTAGTAGCAGGGCCCTGGGAAAATAAACTTAGCCTCGGTTTCAGGTGGAGTTTCTTTCAGCCACCATCTGTCCCCTTGCTTTTTGAACATGCTTTATTTCACATAAAATGTAGTTTATCCTGTCGAAGTGTCTGCAGGTCCTGCTAGAAATCACCTGGTACAATATCATAGAGAAGGTAAAATACAGAAATAGAATAATCATCACCTTTTCCTTTTAGAGATAGTGTCTTTCTGTGGTGCCCAGGCTGAGTACAGTGGTGCCATCATAGCTCACTGTAGCCTTGAACTTCTAGGATCAATCAATGCTTCCACCTCAGCCTGTCAAGCAGCTGGGACTAGTAGGCATGCACCACTCTCCCCAGCTAAAGTAGTCCCCAATGCTTTTTAAAATCCTGGTTTGTGCCATGTGCTTCTAACACAGTTACTAGCCCTTACCATGGCCGTGCATGGCAAATATTGCTCTTCCTATTTTACAGGATGTGAAATACAGAACTTCAGTGTCTTGTCTGTGCTCACACAGCCAGTCTCAGAGCAGGTGGGCTTCACTTAACTCTGGCAGCTTCTCAAGGGTGCCCTGTCTACTCCCCACTCTGCACAGCTATCAACTTCACTGTCACCAGGGACAGAAGACCTGGAGCCACAGTAAGGGCATGTTTTGGGTTTTTCAGTACAGTACCTACTTGAAATGTTTTCTCTCAGTACCAGCGCAATGGTAGATGATGGATCAACCTGTGATCAGCTTTCATACTTCTGGTTTTTTTTTTCTTTTCTTTTCTTTTTTTTTTAAGAGACAGAGTTTTGCTCTTGTTGCCCAGGCTGGAGTGCAGTGGCGGGATCTCGGCTCGCTGCCTCCGCCTCCTGGGTTTAAAGGATTCTCCGGCCTCAGCCTCCTGAGTAGCTAGGATTACAGGCATCCGCCACCACGCCCGGCTAATTTTTTGTATTTTTAGTAAAGACGGGGTTTCACTATGCTGGTCAGGATGGTCTCTATCTCTTGATCTCGTGATCTGCCCACCTCGGCCTCCCAAAGTGCTGGGATTACAGGTGTGAGCCAACGTGCCCAGCCTATTTTCTTTTATTTTTAGAGTTTTGAAAAATATTTTCTAACCTACAAAGAATGTAGATTATTGTTATGAACAGAGCCTAACCAATAAGGTGAGTAAAACGATGTCTCTGTTCAAAACACAGCGTTTCTTTTGGGTTACATCAGTGAGGAGGCCCCAGTGGTAAAAATTGTGCAAACTGCAGCCTCGTGTAAGGAAACAGATTCTTTGCCTCTCTTCTCTCTCCTGTTCTCCAACAAGACTCTTTATTAGCTCTGACCTTATGCTTCCTCTTCTCTTTCTCTTGTTACTGGAGGATCAGTTTAAACGTAAGTGCTTGCTGAATCTGTGAATCAGAACAGTTTCTGAGTGTCCCCTGTTCCGTTTCCCTGCACTTGTGGAATCGGATGAGACAGGGGAGAAAAATGAGGGAAGGAATTACCTGTTCAAGGCAGAGTGCTGTAAAGCTGCCTTCCAGGCCCTCAAGGAGCCTCATGTTGCTCCCAAAGCTTCTACTACACCAAGGATTCCTCCCAGATCGGGATCCTAAGCTCTCCCTGGCTGCGGCTTTCTTGCAAGCCGGATGTGTGAATTTCCATCCTCAGACATCACTGCGTGTAAAGAACTGCTCTCAGCCCAAGCCCTGGTGGATGGTAATGTCCGTCCTCAAGCAGTCGGACCCTTCAAGACAGAAGCACTGCAGAGGAAACTCGATAACCTGGAGAAACATTGCCAGGAGGCTGAGTGGGCCTGGAGTGGGCTAATTAGCCTACGTATCTTGCTATGTTGCCCAGCCAGACTAGAGGGCAGTGGTATAATTACAGCTCATTGCAGCCTCAGTCTCCCAAGCTGAAGTGATCCTCCCACTTCAACCTTCCAAATAGCTGAGACCACAGGCGTGTACCACCACACTTGGCTAATTTTAAAATTTTTTGTAGAGATGGGATCTTGCTCTGTTGCCCAGGCTGGTCTCCAACTCCTGGGCTCAAGCAATCCTCCAGACTCAGCCTCCCCAAGTGCTGGGGTTACAGGCATGAGCCACCATGCATGTCCCTTGAACTTTTTAAATCAAAAAATGTAACTGGTTTCTAGTTGGAAAAAGTAACTGTTGTTTATTGGGAGTTTCCATTTTAGATATCTAGATCATTTTCCTTCTATTTTGGAGACACAGAGAAAATCTTTCTGGGTTTCTTGATAAAGTGTCTATTTGTAAAATTCACCTTGAAGAGATTAAATTGTTCCTGCAGATCTTTCAGGGGCTGGCTTAGGGTTTGTACCATATTTGAGACACTCATGGAAGTGGCTGTGTGGAACACAGGTGAAGGACTCTGGCTCTTCCTGTTGGTAAAGGAACTAGCACACGTTCTATCACTGAGTTCTGAAGATCCCTGCACAGCAGCAGGGGCCTCTTGGATTCTCTGCTGTTGCACTGTGGCCCCTGGGCAATAGTTACCCCTTCTGTATCTCAGGGATGTGTATATGAATTGAAGGTTACATTCCTCTATATACCAAGGTTGTTGTGAGGAGCATATGAAATAATAAACATGAACCTGATTTGAAAACAAAAATGTTCTAAATGCAAGGTCTTATTTGTATTCCTTCTATGATTCCACATGTGTGCAGTGGTACAAAAAAACCAACATCAAATTTTTTAATATTTTGGTTTTTTTTTTGAGACGGAGTCTCGTTCTGTCTCCCAGGCTGGAGTGCAGTGGCCGGATCTCAGCTCACTGCAAGCTCCACCTCCCAGGTTCACGCCATTCTCCTGCCTCAGCCTCCCGAGTAGCTGGGACTACAGGTGCCCGCCACCTCGTCCGGCTAGTTTTTTGTATTTTTTTTTAGTAGAGACGGGGTTTCACTGTGTTAGCCAGGATGGTCTCGATCTCCTGACCTTGTGATCCACCTGTCTCGGCCTCCCAAAGTGCTGGGATTACAGGCTTGAGCCACCACGCCCAGCCATTAATTAATTTTTTTAAGAGACAGGGCCTCACTCTGTTATCCAGGCTGGAGTGCAGTGC
This sequence comes from Trachypithecus francoisi, assembly GCF_009764315.1. Taxonomy (NCBI): domain Eukaryota; kingdom Metazoa; phylum Chordata; class Mammalia; order Primates; family Cercopithecidae; genus Trachypithecus; species Trachypithecus francoisi. The sequence continues at coordinate 12,366 of NW_022681043.1, read as the reverse complement.
CTCAATCATAGTTCACTGAAACCTGAAATTCCTGGGTTTAAGCGATCCTCCCACCTCAGCCTCCTGAGTAGCTGGAACTACAGGTGTGCACCACCACACGCAGCTAATCTTTGTACTTTTTGTAGAGATGGGGTCTCACTATGCTGCCCAGTCTGGTCTCCCATTGCTGGCTCAACTGATCCTCCTGCCTTGGCCTCCTACAGTGTTAAGATTACAAGCTTGAGTCATTGTGCCTGGCTAACATCTAATATTTTTTAATGTTAACTATTATGCATTTAGCACTGCAGAAAGGACTGTGGACAATATAACAGTGAAAGACATGGTCCAGGCCTTAAGGAGCTTACAGGCTGGAGGAGGACAGCAATTCCCAGTGACCTAATCCTATAGTACACACCTGCCATGAGTTCAGAGGCAAGAGCTTTAGGAGGTTAGAGGAGAAGGGAGTTTCATGTTGGCTGGGCCAGGCTTGAATAGGCTGCAGGGGAGTAGCACAACTTCCAAGTTTGGGAAAAACCAAGAGCAAGGACATCTGTAGGGAAATTATATACTTGGTATAAAAGGCATCTAGAGAAAATCGCAGGCCAGACCAGAAAGCATCGAGGAAGAAACAACAGGGAGCAAGTTGGGATACAAAGAGCCAGATGCTGGGGATAGCAGGGGGTGTCCCAAGAATCAGGCAGAGCTGAGTCCCCACAGAAAACATGTCCCCACGTAAGCCAGTTACTAGACCCTAATACCCAACAGACTGCTCAGTGTACCTGGTAACCAGCAGATAATGTGGCCATGAGTAGTAAATGAAAATCTATTTCCAAATATCTTGGAAACTATAAAGGGGAATATGAGTGTTAGTTTTTCTAAAATGTACTTTTGTTGAATAAAGATAACTCAGGCATAGAAGTATTCATTTCCTCTTGAATTTCTGAAGGCATTATTTATGGAAAATTATCTGGGAATATGCATTCTCACCACAAATTATTATTTATAGAAATAAATTAAACATGGGCGAAGAGTAGGATTGCATGCTTAGAAATTTTATGAGTTTTGCAAAAAGATAGGTGAGTCTAATGGTAGCGCCCCGAATGCTCTTTCATCTCGAATTTTGAAGCACTCATTTTTGGAGTCAGTTTTCCAATCAGAGGTATCCAATCTTTTGACTTCCTTGGGCCACATTGGAAGAAGAAGAATTGTCTTAGGCCACACATAAAATACACGAACACTAACAATACCTGATGTGCTAAAAAAAAAAAAAAAATCACAAACAAATCTCATAATGTTTTAAGAAAGTCTACTAATTTGTGTTGGGCCACATTTAAAGCCATCCTTGGCCAGGTTTGAAAAGCTTGATGTAAGTAGAAGTTGGAATAACATGGGGAACTCTCTGGATGTTGGGGAGAAGAGCTGCAATTTTATCTATTTTGTCCTATTAGACTTTCCAGCAGGACTTGGGGTAAAAGTTGCAATTTAAAAATAAATTGTTGCAGCCATAAAAAAGAATACGTTCATGTCCTTTGCAGGGACATGGATGAAGCTGGAAACCATCATGCTCAGCAAACTAACACAATAACAGAAAACCAAACACCTCATGTTCTCACTCATAAGTGGCAGTTGAACAATGAGAACACAGGGACACTGGGAGCAGAACATCACACACTGGGGCCTGTTGGGGGGTTGGGGGAAAGGGGAGGGAGAGCATTAGGACAAATACCTAATGCATGCAGGGCTTTAAAAAATTATTGTAGAGACGGAGTCTTGTTATTGTTGTCCAGGCTTGTCTTGAACTCCTGGCCTCAAGCAATCCTCCTACTTTGGCCTCCCAAATTGTTGGGATTAAAAGCGTGAACCACTGTGCCTCACTGGGAGTCCTATTTATTTATTTTTTCTGGAAAAAAGAGGACGGTTTTCTTTAATGGCAAGATATGTCATGGAAAACTTGGAAAATGCAGAATACAAACTACAGAAAATACAACTAAAAACTTTTATGAGAATTTTAATCATCAAACTGTGAATCTCAGTTGCCCTGTCTCTCCGCATCTCTTGAGTGAGTGTAGACAGAGAAATGGTGTCTAGATGTGTGGGTATGCATGCATACGTGGTCCTTCTGGGGTACTCTTAAGGGGGCTCCGCCCCTCAGGGGCTCCGAGCTCTTAACCTCACCCTTCTGCTTGCATCCTGTTTCTGAGGATGGCCCTGAAGACAAGGGAGTGTTGTTTTCGAATGAGTCTTGTTTCAAATGGCTACAGGAACCAGGACTCCCTACAATGAAGAAGGGAAGTTTGTTTCCCCCAGGGCTAGAGCATTTTGGAGGCAATTTTAAAAGTCTTAACATGATGCCATTATGACATTATTGAAACTGAGTCAGGGCGGGGTGTGGTGGCTCACACCTGTAACCCCAGGACTTTGGGAGGCCAAGGTAGGCAGACCACATTGAGCTCAGGAGTTGGAGACCAGGCTGGGCAACATGGCAAAACCCTGTCTTCAATAAAAAATCCTAAAAATTAGCTGGGTGTGGTGGCACATGCCTGCAATCCCAGCTACTCGGGAGGCTGAGGCACAAGAATCGCTTGAACCTGGGAGGTGGAGGTTGCAGTGGTCTGAGATTGCAGCACTGCACTCCAGCCTGGGGGACAGAGCACAAGACTCTGAAAAAAAGGAAGAAGGAAGGAAGGGAGGGAGGGAGGGAGGAAGGAAGGAAGGAAGGAAGGGAGGGAGGGAGGAAGGAAGGAAGGAAGGAAGGAAGGAAGGAAGGAAGGGGAGAGAGAAAGAAGAGAGAGAGAGAAAGAAGAAAAGGGAACCAAGTCAGAGTGAAAACATTTAGATGAAAATATTTATTTTCTTAAAAATACAGCTTAGTTTGCCCTCTCCAAGTTTGAGAAGAAATATTGGGAGGAAACAGGACAAGATGACAAAGGCATTTGAACATTCACTGCAAATCCTAGGGCGCTGCTGCAAAGCATCCTGGGTCCAGTTCCAGTTTAGGAAACCTCACAGCCTTTTTTCCAGTCGGACAGGTCTCTCCCCTCACAATGTTTCTTCCAGCCTTGCCTGAGGACAAGGAAGCAAGAGCAGCAGAAAGAAGCATGACAATCCAAATCGTCTTAGGTTCAAAGCCTACAGAAATTAACCAAAATCGCCAGCAGAACCTAGGGTTGGGTTTCATTTGCTTCTAAGATCCAAGGACGCTGTCGTTTTGCCTTGTTCAGACTCTTCTCTCTTGGTTTTCTCCTAGCCATTGTTAGCTTCAGCAACAAGCAATCGACTTTTGTAAGGACAGGTCATTTCATTACATACGAACATCTCTGAAAATTCGGGTTCTCTGAGTGGGTGGCCGGCTGGCAATGTTCACCAGAACACAGCAGCAGGTAATGCAAGGACCCAGGCTCAATCCTGGGGACACTTTCTGCTGAGTTACCACGACACAGACCCACTCACTTTCCTCTCGCTGCTGCTCGTTTTCTTTCCCTGCAAAATGTTGCTGTAACCCTCAAAATCTTATCCAAATCTAGAGCAAACTCAAGTTTTTTTCTCTCTCTCTCTCTCAAATTGACTCAATTGACCCTTTCCAAGTCACTTTAGAAAAATACCTTTCTCCATTGTTTGGCATACATTTGTAAGAAAAACAATTGCAAATTGTCTTAACCCAAACCCATTGAAAGGTGACAATGTGCTAGCAGCCCTCACTCCTCCTCGACCTCAGCATCCGCTCTGGCCATGCTTCAGGAGACCTAAAGCCCGCAGCTACAGTGTGGGAGCCCTTCTCTGGGCTGGCTGAGGCCAGAGCTGGCTCCCTCTGCTTGCAGGGAGGTGTAGAAGGAGAGGCGCCGGTGGGAACCCAGGCTGCGCCTGGCACTTGCGGGCCAACGTGATTTCTCGGTGGGCGCAGGGTTGGCGGGCCCCGCACTCGGCCGGCAGGCCTGCACTGGGAGCAGCTGGCCAGCGCTGCTGCGCTGGGCTATGAGAGGCTTAGCACCCCGGCCAGCAGCTGCGGAAGAGGCGCTGTGTCCCCCAGCACTGCCTGCCCACCCGCACCACGCTCTAATTCTTGCAGGTCCTCAGCCGGCTCCCTGCAGGGCAGGGCTCAGGACCTGCAGCCCGCCATGCCTGGCACCCCACCAGCTCCCCTCCCCCCCCCCACCCGCCCCCGCTCCCGCAGTGGGCTCCTGTGCCACCGAGCCTCACCAACAGGCACCGCTCCCTGCTCCTCAACACTCCCCATCCACTGCCCAAGGGCTGAGGATTACAGGCACCCTTTAGGAGGATGGCGGGTAGCTCCACTCCTGGCCCTGCATGGGACGCACCAGGCAAAGCCAGCTGGGTTCCTGAGTCAGGTGGGGATTTGGAGAACTTCTATGTCTAGCTGGAGGATTGTAAATGCACCAATCAGCACTCTGTATCTAGCTAATCTGGTGGAGACTTGGAGAACTTTTATGTCTAGCTCAAGGTTTGTAAATGCACCAATCAGCACTCTGTGTCTAGCTCAAGGTTTGTAAACACACCAATCAGCACCCTGTGTCTAGCTCTAGGTTTGTAAATGCACCAATCAGTGCTCTGCGTCTAGCTAATTCTATTGGAACTTGGAGAACTTTTGTGTCTAACTGAAGGATTGTAAATGCACCAATCAGCACTCTGTGTCTAGTTCAAGGTTTGTAAACACACCAATCAGCACTCTGTCAAAATGGACCAATCAGCCCTCTGTAAAACGGACCAATCAGCGCTTTGTAAAATGAACCAATCAGCCCTCTGTAAAATAGGCCAATCAGCAGGATTGGTTGGGGCGGGGCGGGGCGGGGGGGGGGGGGGGGAGGGGAGGGGGGGGAGGGGAGGGGGGCGGTCAGATAAGGGAATAAAAGCAGGCTGCCAGAGCGGGCAGTGGCAACTCTTTCCTGTACCTTTTAAGTTGTAATAGCGTTGTTGCTTGGCTCTTTGCAGTAAATGCTGCTGCTTACTCTTTGGGTCTGCACTGCCATTATGAGCTGCAATACTCCCCCAAAAGGTCGCAGCTTCATTCCTAAGGCCAGCGAGACCACGAACCCACCAGGAGAAACAACTCTGGACGGGAAAAACAAACAACTCCAGATGCGCTGCTTTAAGAGCCGTGATACTCACTGCAAAGGTCTGCAGCTTCACTCCTGAAGCCAGCGAGACCGCAAACCCACCAGAAGGAAGAAACTCCAAACACATCCCAACATCAGAAGAAACAAACTTCGGACACATCATCTTTTAAGAACTGTAACACTCAACGCGGGGGTCCGCAGCTTCATTCTTGAAGTAAGACTGAGAACCCACCAATTCCAGACACACCATCTCTCCTCTCCGCTTCTGTGTACTACTATGTTCACTGCACACCCGCACACCGATGGAGGAGAATATAAACAAGATCTCCTTCCATTGGTTCCACCACTCTGCAGCGGTGAGTTTGTCAGTTCCACTACAGCTGTGATGAGTACACACACCAGGTTTTGCCCATGATGGCCAAAGTCTCCCAAGGAAAGACCCTTACCAATAGTTCATTCCTTGTGTCTCTTTAACAATTTTCGTGGCACAGATAATCGCATCTGTGAGGTCATCAGTGATCAAGGCTGTAAGAGAGAAGACATCAGGGTTTGGCGAGACTTTGTTGTTGGAGAGGGACCCCAACTCAACTTGACTTCACTTTTCTTAGTCTTTTTGGAATGGGAAGGTTAGAAGAACTGTAATTTTCCCTGCAAAGCCACAGTCTCATTATTGTTAACCTGCTTCATAATGAAAAGAACTGTGTTTGTGTTTTAAGACCATCTTCATCTTGCACTACCTGACGTTTCAGAGGAAGAGCCCAATCCGGAAGGGTTTTTGGAAATGTGTTTAGAGAAGTTGCCATGTGAGAATGTTCTTTATGTCATAAAGAAATAGGCGCAAGCCAGGCGTGGTGGCTCAGACCTGCAATCCCAGCATTTTGGAAGGCTGAGGTAGGAGGATCCCTTGAGGCCAAGAGTTTGAGACCAGTCTGGGCAAGATAGCAAGAACCCATCTCTACCAAAAAAAAAATTAGCCTAGTGTGATGGGACACACCTGTGGTCCCAGCTACTCGGGAGTCTGAGGTGGGAGAATCACTTGAGGCCAGGAGGTCAAAGCTGAAATGAGCTGTGTTTACATCACTGCACTCCAGCCTGGGGAACACAGTGAGACTCTGTCTTACCAAAAAAAAAAAAAAAAAAAAAAAAGACACATAAGACAGGATAGTACAGTGTTTTTTGTATTTGAGTTAGTTTGACATATAAGGTTTCTTTACAGGTAAACATTAAACTTTTGTCTATTGTCATTTTTCAGTTTGTGTCTTAAAAAATTTTTATTCAGAGTGTTTTTCATGTGCAGAAAGTTTTAAGCTTTAAATCAAATACATGAGTTTTTGTCTTTATTACTTTCCCTTTTCTGTTTTCTTTTTGAGACAGAATCTCATTCTGTCACCCAAGTTGGAGTGCAGTGGTATGACCTAAGCTGTTATGCTCACTGCAGCATCAACGTCCTGCCCTCAAGCAATCCTTCCACCTCAGCCTTCAAAGTAGCTGGGAATACAGGTGTGCACCACCATGCCTGACCATTTTTTATTTTTATTTTTGTAGAGACAAGGTTTCACCATGATGCCCAGGCTAGTCTCAAACCCCTGGGTTCAAGCAATCCTCTGGTTTTGACCTCCCAAAGTCCTGGGATTACAGGCATGAGCAACCACACCCGGCCATCTATTATTTTTTCTATTGCTTCAGACATAACAAATCTTTGAATTGAAATGTATTAGTTGATATCCACACTCTTTCCTGTTTGGTTAGAAGCGGCCTCAAGATCCTCAACACAAACGTGACAGAAAAAGGCAAATAAATAAAACATAGTTCAACATTACTTCTACTGCAAGTTGAGTCCTCCATGAGCTGATGCTGAGATGGGTTTGAGATGCCAGAAATTTTCAGCAGTCCACACCTATGAAAGGAATGGGATGGGGGGAAGCAGGATGGGCAGACAGAGATGTCCATTTGTGATGCAGACCCAGCAATTCCTCGGGCAGCCCAGCCATGAGCTCCCGAGTGAGTACTGCCCATCTGAGTGGCCCAAATTGGGCCCACATGCCAGGTCCGCATGCCTCTGCATCACACGTCGCTGGGTGTGGGCCACCCCGGAAGGGATCTTGAGGTGGCACCTGAGGCTGCTCCTGAAGCAGGTGGCAGGTACTGACTGCTCATCACACAACTGCAGCAGAGGCGGCATGTCTTCCCTTAGCAGGGGATCTGGGAGGCCCATCTCCATGACCACCACAACCACCAACCAAGGACAAAAATAAACTACTTGATCTCATTTCTCCTTGTCAATTACACAAAGTTTTTTTTTTTTAGAGAATTGGATAATGCTTGATGTTGACAAGGGCACAGAGAGGCAAGTTCTCTGGATACTTGCTGGTGGGAGTATAATGGATTCAGCTTCTCAGGAAACCAACATAGCAACATGCGTTCAGAGCCTTAAAGAGGTTTTTATCATTTCACCTAATAATTTCTCTCTCCAGATCTATCCTAAAGAAATAGTCTTGAGGCTAGACAAATATTTCTTTACAAAGTGGTTTACTATAGCTTTATTTACAAGAGTTACAATGAAAAAATCTAATTGCCTCATGATGTGATATTCAAATTAATCATAATACCTTCATTTAATAAAATAAAGAGCCATTTGAATGTTTTCCCAGGATATTTAATAATATGGAGAAATGCTCTCAATGCAATGTTAAGTTCCCAATATCATAAAAATATCCATCAAGAGCTGTACTGTCCAATATGGCAGGCATTTAGCAACATGTGATAATTTAAATTAAAATTATAGTTGTTGACAGATGAATGGATAAAAATACGTCTGTATAGAGAGTGGAGTATTATTCAGCCTTGGAAAAGAAGGAAATGCTGACATTTGCAATAACATGGATGAACGGAGGGACATGATGCTAAGTGAAGGAAGTGAGACATAGACAAATACCACATGATTTCATGCATATGCAAAATCTACAAAAGTTGGACTCATAAAAGCAGACAGTAGAACAGTGGCTGGTGAGGAAAATGGGGAGATACTGATGGAAGGGTCCAAACTTTCAGTTATAAGGTGAGGAAGGTCTGCGCATCTAATGTATGCTATGGTTATCATAGTTAATTATACTATACTGCTTACTTGAAATTTGCTGAGAGTAAATCTTAAGTGTTCTCTCTCTCTCTCTCTTACACACACACATGCACACACAGTAACTATGTGAGGTGATGTAAATTCGACTGTAGTGATCATTTCACAATTTATAAATATATCAAATTATGTTATTTACTTTAAATGATTCAATTTTGATTTGTCAGTTATACCTCAATAAATCTGGAAAAAATGTTTAAAAAAATTGTAATTAATTAACATTAAATACAATTAAAACTGTAATTCCTTATTTGTTCTAGCTACATTTCAGATACTTTATAACCACTCATGGCTAGTGGTTCTCATGTTTGACAGCACAGATGGAAGACATTTTCATCATCATGGAAAGTTCTGTTAGACAGCACTCATTTAGAAAAAAAAGATAGTCATTAGTTCACCAGTATTTTAAGAAAGATTGACTCTTAACTGTGGGTTCACCAATACTTTTATATCTTTACTGCGTATCTTCTAAAAGTTTTTACAATAGAAATGTACTACTTTTATTACCAGAAAAATAATCAAAAATAATGTTAGCATAAAATGTTGCATTTCAATAGAGCATTGTAATTCCAAATTATTCTGTTAACTCAGTTGAAGGTGGAATTTTTCCTTGAGCCTGCTATTTCCTTGAGTTGCTAATTTTTGGCTTTCTCAGTTAGGCTTCACTAGAAGATAAACGTAGTGATAGATTTCTTTTAAGCAAATTTATTCTAAATGTGGCTTAAGTTTTATTTAAAACAAAATTCTATTAACCAGGAGAAAAACTAACAAAATACATCATCTATAAGAGATAGCAATTGAAATAACATATGCAAATTCGCTAGCATTTTGTTTATAGTTCTACAGTGAAAACTAAAGCCATATCAGCTTATAAAAGTCTTTTGCCAGCCAGGTGCAGTGGCTCACGCCTGTAATCCCAGCACTTTGGGAGGCCGAGGAGGGCAGATCATGAGGTCAGGAGATGGAGACCATCCTGGCTAACACTGTGAAACTCCATCTCTACTAAAAATATGAAAAATTAGCTGGGCGTGGTGGTACGTGCCTGTAGTCCCAGCTACTAGGGAGGCTGAGGCAGGAGAATCACTTGAACCTGGGAGCCTAGGTTGCAGTGAGCCGAGATCGAGTCACTGCACTCCAGCCTGGGCAACAGAGTGAGACTCCATCTCAAAAAAACAAACAACAACAAAAAAGTCTTTTGCCTATCTTCTTGAGATATAAATATTTAGAATAATAATAGCTATTACCACTAGCTAATACTTTATTGAAATCTTACTCTATGTCAGGCACATGTTAAATCTCTTCACACAAAATCTCCATCAGTCCTCAGAACAACCATTTCTGTGGGTACCATTTGATCCCTATAAACTGGGGTCACGCACCCAATTATTGAGTCTGTATTCCCATAGAGGGCTTAAATTCTGTTTTCCTCTGATTCCTTCTTCCAACGGAGGCCAGTTAAGCAAAGATTCCTGCTCATAAAACACTATATAGTAATAAAGTTGACAATAAAAATATACTTTTATTTTTTCTAGTAATTATTTACCTATGAGGTTATCCAAACTTAAGCATTTGGTACCTTGATATATGTTCAAATTACTTAGAGACGCTTTATCTCGGGTGCATAAGTGCTTGATAAATGCTGAGACACTGGTTTGTGTTTGGAAGCGGTCTAGCGTATTTCCTGGGAGACGTGAGTTTGGGGCTGTCTCTAGGGGTTGGAGGGATGCAGTGAGGAGGAAGCAGATCACATTCTATTATTCTGGGATTGGAGGTTATCCCAGGCGTGTACAGAAAGAGCACATTTGTACTGGGGGCAGGGCAGTTAGCTTGGCTGGCAATGCCCTGTAAGGATTCCTGAAAGGGTCAGGCCATGCAGGACCAGGAAGCGGACACCGCGGACAGTCGCTTGTCCCCTCCTACGCTGTCAGAGCGTTTTGTTGCACAGTTGGGATGTTTTGAAAGCACTCATTGGACATGACTGAATTTGTTTAGGAAAGTGTGTTGACCAGGTGTGGTGGCTCACACCTGCAATCCCAGCACTTTGGGAGGCTGAGGCAGGCAGATCACTTGAGGTCAGGAGTTTAAGAACAGCCTGGCCAACATGGCAAAACCCTATCTCTACTAAAAATACAAAAATTAGCTGGCCGTGGTGGCACACGCCTGTAATTCCAGCTACTCGGGAGGCTGAGACAGAAGAATTGCTTGAACCTGGGAGACGGAGGTTGCAGTGAGCTGAGATTGCGCCACTGCACTCCAGCCTGGGTGACAGAACGAGACTCTGTCAAAAAAAAAAAGGAAAAACTGAAAACATGTTAGAGAAGGTGGGTGGTGGGAAATCAAGAACGCTACACAGCTCTGAGCTATTTTTACAAGAAATAGCCGCAGAGGGGCAGACATGAGTTAAGATGGCACTTTTCAAATGAGGATTCCTGCCAAGAATTGTTTTGCTCAATTTACTTTAAATAGACAATTCTGTCCAGTCAAACATGAATAAGGAAAGGGTTACATTGAACAGCAAAGAATCGTTATTCTTCCACATCCAACAGAAAACAGCAACAATCAACACAAAGAGCTTCAGTCCTATTTTCAGTTTTGTTAGTTCTACTTCAAAGTATCTGTGTCTCTCTCAGCATCCTCCTGCCTCCCAAGTGAAATCTAGCAGCCACCACACCCTCGATGTTCATCTCTTTCCCCTGTGAGGTGACGAAGGCCAATTCAGATACCAGGGTGATGAGAAATAAGATTAATATAAGTGCACTAGACTAGATAGAGAGTCAGTAATCTTTTTTTTTTTCCTCAAATGCTCTTATTTTAATGACATCTGTGCTGTTGGGGGAAAATACTGTCAATCACATCAGGCGTTTTGTATATTGTGTGCATGTATATGTGTAGGTATATGAATGTATGTGCTTATGTATGCTTTGTATATACGAATATAGCATCAATTTTCTGTCCAAACAGTTTGGGGAAAGTAGGCAGGAATTTTAGGAATACAATTTGGAATGAGAGTGAGGAGATTGTCTAGCTTCAGAAAATGGGCACGGGCTGGGTGCAGTGGCTCACGCTTGTAATCCCAGCACTTTGGGAGGTCAAGACGGGAGGATTGCTTGAGCCCAGGAGTTCGAGACCAGCTTGGGCAACATGGCAAGACCTTGTCTCTATTAAAAGAAAAGAGGAAGAAGAAGAAAATGAGCATGAAGTGTATCTATACTGTACATGCATATAACGTCACGTACCTTGTAAACATACCCTAATGCTCACTTTTTTTCAGGTTCCCATGATAAATGTCCCTAGTTCTGTAATATGTGGGACAGAATGACATTGTTCTAATAAAAGCCTCTCTGGCCTGAGGCTAAAGGAGGCCTGCCATGGAGGGCGGTTAGTATATAAAACCAACATCTTGCTTTCTATTTTAAGGCTATCCTCAAAAATCCCATGCTCTTCACGATAAGAAAACATATATGAGTGTCCTTTTACCTCTGACCGTGAACCATCCAACACTTTAATTTCTTAGAATCTAAGATTGTCTTGCAGATAGACCCTTGCCCCAGACTTCCTTAGTTGGAATGAAACTGAACAATATTAAATTAGTAATCTGCATTTAAAGTCAAACATGACCATGATGGAGTCACAGATTTCTCTTCCCACTGTAAACAACTAGAAAACTAGATAAAATAAATGAAAAATTGTTTTCAGACATTGGAGAGCTGGCAATGCAGGATCATGGTCTTTGAGAGAGAGAAAAACACAGTGAACCCTGTGATTGCCATGACTTTCTGCCCAGAGGAGCTCTGCAGACCAGGGAGGTAGAACCAGGCAGGGGATGGCCATCTCAGAGGAGGAGACAGACATCAGACGCCAAGGCAGCTCAGATTTTGTGAAGAATACCTGGGAGGCAGGAGCTACCCAGAAGAAGAGCAGCAGAAATCTGCAAAGGGATTCCACCCAGTCGTTGACTGCAGGCCAAACTGGGTATGCATAGGTAAAATTCCACAGGGCTAGGCAGAGAACTACCCCTGGGAGCGGGACAATTACAGACCTCACTCGGGACTGGAAGACATTTGATTTCTGACTAGCCAAGGGAATAGACCTTGCTGAATTCTCAGCACATTCAAAAGAGACACTGGATGCGTAGTCATGCCTTGGTAGTGGGACTAAACTAGCCCTGCCGTAAAGACTACT